>NW_019385278.1:175326-181661 GCF_000671375.1 Centruroides sculpturatus
CTGCATTATTTTCAGATTCATGCTTTACCTTTTGCAAAAAGTGTATGTAATTTTAGATTGCTTGCTTCTAGTTAAAAGATCTTTATAAATTTCCTTATATGGTGCTAAGCACTTATGGAATAACGGAAAAACATCTGGCAACACCAGAAGCAGAAGCGTGGAGATCTGGCAAAATTGAAACAATTTTTGCAAAGGACCATGTGAATGGAGAAGAGAAAAGAAAATTTACACACTGAAGTACTAATAGTTCACGAAAATAATAATTTTCGTGAACTATTAGTACTTAAGTATGTAAAAATTTATTACATTTCATGTTGTTCGAGGGTTTTACCCATTTCTCGAACCGTGTCAGAGTGGATCTGTGTTATAAAAGTACCGTGTTATACGGGGGATGGTACCAATTCTCAAACCGTGTTAGAGTGAATTCGTTCTATAGAAGTGCCGTGTTATACGGAGGTTACCTGTATAGTCAATTACTAGTGTGTTCCTTGTGTGATTTGTTCTCTCAAGCAAAATTTAACTAAAGGATAGGTTGAATTTCTTCAATTTTACAGAGGATCCTGGCATTTTGGATGGAAAGATGGCCGACTGCAGTGTCTCATTTCATCAATGCACAATCACAGAATTTCTTATGAAGGAGAATAGTCCAATATCAAGATTTATAAATGTTCAGTGAGCATATGGATTTTAAAGTTTTAGGAAGGTTAGTGTAAGAAGATGAATCTGACTTTTCAAAGTTAGAAATGTTAGATTACTTGATAAAAAAGACTTGCAAGGAAGAAAGTCATTTTTCTGCATAATGATATTATACAGTGGAATTCACTTATTATGATCACTTTGGGACTTGCAAAGTTTGAAAGACAATAACCAACTGATAACATTACAGGATAAAAAATTTTCATTATTGAACTCAACTTATTACAATTACAGCATGAATGTATACAGTTTATATTTATCATAGACTATATACATAATACTTTACACAATTTATATATCTACAGTACATAAATTCTCTAAGAATTCTTGTTGTGCCATTACAGCATGTAAAAGATAAAAAGTTTGCTTTGGTTAAAAGTAAGTTTCAAAGAAAAGGTCCATTTAGTTTGAATTTTCTAAGAATTCTTATTGTTTGTCCTAAGTGTAATTATCACAATTGGTTATAATAGATACATTATTTTTAACTAATTTTATGTACTGTTTTGGGACCAACTGATTATGATAACAGTAGCCGGTTGACATTATCAGTGACTATAATAACTAGTTTTAGTTGTACTATGTGTTTTGGCACTCAATAGACTAAGACAAAAGCTGGGAAATTATTCCTCACCTCCCATACAATATCTAACATTATTGGACTACCACTTACTTTTGTGAAGAATTGTTTGAGAGGACAGCATTTCACAAGTGATGGAACAGTCGAGGAAGTTGTACAACACTGCTTAAGTATTGTTCGAACAGAGTGGTAGTATAGAGATATCTTTGAATTGCCAAAATGGTTGTAAAAGTTCATCAATAATGGTTGAAATTTTATTAAAAAATAAAAAATGTTTATAGATTTTTTTAATATATTCATTTTCTTTCTATAGACCAGAATTTTATGTGAGACTAATCGGGGGTAGGATGTTTATGAGTTCTTGACTCTCCTATCTCTTACTCGACTCAAGACCTTGAGGTCTGGTCTCTCTTGTCCAAAGGATGGGTTCTGTTGAGCGAAAGGGTTATAGAGTTAAGGATCGTTAAATCTTTTCTCCTGTCAGGATCCGACACCAATCTATCAATTTCTTAGCAGATAGATTTGCGTTTAGTTGAGGACAAATTATCATGAGCGATCTCGTGGAGGACTTCAGGTTCAGTATGGAGGTGATAATGTTAGAAGAAATGCAATCAAAATTCGTTAACATTATACCCATTTATTGTTGAACGTTTTTACATACATGATTAATTAAGGAATTGAGGGTACAATTCCCTCTCGGGATTTTCAATCCGTAATATTCATAAATTTTGGGTTTGATAGCGGACAAAATATATATTAGTCACGACCTCAACTGCAAGTTGGAAATATTCGAGAGAGAGCTTACATATCATCGCAAGTAGGATAAATACCTCTAGTTATACAGGATGGGGATTTCAGGATGATCTTGGAGTCTGAATCCGGGCTCGTTAAAATAGTTCGTGAGTCGACGTAAGTGCACAAATCGTAGAATAGTTCTATCGAAGATGGTGGCGATGAGAGGCAGGTAATCCACACACACACAGAGTACAGAAAAATAACTTTCCCCCGTGTCGTCATCGCACTTGCCTTTTATATGGGGGGGCTCTCTTTTTGAGATTTCCCCATGTTCATCACAGGTGATGATCTTCTTTGACCAATGGTGGGTGAGGTGACAAAATTATGACACAACAGTTAACTCATCTTCTACAAGGAAGTATTTTCGTGGGAACGGAGTTTTATGAGCGATTTTTATGAGAAAATTTTGTCAGTTGTTTTTCTCTTTTTGAGTTAACCCTAACTTTTATAAAATCGGTTTGGTTTTGAAACAAAAACGATAGATGAAAATGAATAAAAATATTTGAATCTGTTTTCTTAAATCTGGGCCCTCACATTTATATAAAAAATTGATAATCATTTGGTACAAGCCTTGTATATACAGTCATATGGGATGGCATGATTCCATCTTCATACATAAAGAAATAATAATTTTTATATTTTGATATTAAAATAGACTCACTTAGAATTTTGTTGTGTTCAAAAATTTCTCTGGTTATGTGATACATCATGATTAAGTATTTAAACAAAAATAAAAATTATTTAGATATTTATGTGTTATTTTATTTTAATATTAATTAACAATATGTTTATATTTACTTTTAAAATTTTACTTGTGTTTAATATATTTTCAGGTATATGTTAGGAATTGCGGGAATTCCATCATTTATTCAGTTTTTTGGCTTTCTCTGTATGCCAGAGTCACCAAGATGGTTGATAAGCAAAGGTTATTATGAAAAAGCAATTTCCGTTTTAAAACAAGTCAGAGGTTCCAAGGTTAACATACAGCCAGAATTTGATGCAATAAAAAATAATTTTCTTGAAACTGAACAGGAAAGAAAAGAAGCTGGAGGTATGTTTAGTATTTACTAATGATTTTGTCCTTTTAATTATCAGGATAAGTCAAATCATTAATAATACTGGGTGTTCCCCTGAAGCAACCCTAATTTTGTGGATTTACATTAGAAAAAGATAAGAGTATAGTACTGTGTACTATGGTAATAGAAAGTCCATCTGAAAAAGTTAGTTACTACATTAAATTAGAACATTTCCACATATGCTCCTGACGTGGCAAGTTTGATATCCTGACCAACATTCTCCAACACATTTTATTCACATAGCTGAACAGTTTAGGACATGGGATGTTTCAGGGAAACACCCTGTACATATAAAATTTATTTTAGGAATGTGAATAATCATGAAAAATTAATGTAAAGGCATCCAAAAAAGACTTAAATATATCTTGTACACATTTTTCTTATCACATTAAGAGTTCAGAAGGTAGTAGTTAATATAATATAAATAATAATAAGTTTGTTTTTGCATTTTTCATTTTCACAAATTATTTTTTGAAACAATTCAATGTATATTACACCACAAAAAACAGAATATCCAGTACTTTTTAAACACTTAAAAATAATTTTTTATGAGGTTTTCAAAAATCAACGCTATATAGAGTCAATGTACTAACACAATGTTGAAGAATAGTTAAGAATTCACACAAACATTTGATATATATTATTTAGATCTACACAACATATATTTATAATTCAATAGTTTAACATGTTTCAAAATTTATTTGTATATAAATTTTCCATTTTTGTAATGTGACTATTATAATAATTTGAAATAATACTATGCTTGTGTAGCTAGAACAATTTCTAAAATTATCAGCACAAAACCTTTCCCACTAATTTCTAGCCTCATTAACAGGGGTACAAACGTTTTTGGCCTTCTTAATAGGCCTTCCTCGGGTACACTGTGGAGCGTCGGTTAGAAGAAGTTTAAATGCTGCCAATGTTTACCCAGGTATCGTCTTACCAGTGACGTCATCGTCGATGATAGGTATAGAGGATACCGAGAGCGAAAAATACATACTTTTGGTAAAGAAGGGAGGTGTGCAGATAGGATACTTGCTAAAGTTGGGGGAAAAAATAACATACTTTTGGTAAAGAAGGGAGGTGTGCAGATAGGATACTTGCTAAAGTTGGGGAAAGAATTTTTAAAGTAAGCGCGCTACGTACAGGAGATGCACAATCACAACAGGGGGTTAGTGGGGAGTGACGTCATAGCTGAGGCCGTAAATATTCAACAATACAGTAAGAAGAGGCGTGTGAACAATTCTTACTGTATCGTTGAATATTTACAGCCTCAGCTATGAATAAATTTAGAAGCGACAGCAGTGTTGTCAGCTTGAGAGATTAATCCCTCAGTGTAGGGCATTTTCATGTACAAAGGAATTTTACAGATTTTCTTAGAAAACAGCCAAAAATGTAGGGATGCTTAGAATATGCATTTTTAATCTCTTTAGATGGAAATACAACTCTAAAGAACTTGATTTTGGCTAATAATGACAATATGGCATGAGTATATAACTTTACTCAATATTGGCTTCTGAATTTGTAATGAGAGGTATTTTTTTTACATACATGAAAGGGATTTTTGTTTTCTGTACAACAACCTAACAACACTGAATGGCACTTGTGGTTTTGAGTCCCACTTGGGACTGAGTATTTTCTTCCAGAAAATTCTAGTCTGATAGTTCAATAATTCGGCAGATCATCTAGCTTTAAAAGTATTTTTTATCAGTTCCATATCTTCCTAATTAAGCAAGTGGAAAAGACCAAAAATGTGACAAAAGAGAGCAAATGACCTGAAAAGTGAGGATACTTCAGAAAAGTGAATAAAAGTGAGAAAAGTGAGCAACTCCAAGGCTTGAAACTGGAATTATTCTTTATCAAAATATCTTATGCTATAAATTAATTAGCATGTATAATTTCATATTTTTTTGTATAAAAATAAGTAATTTTTTTTAATTTTTTTAAAAATTTATTTCTTGTTTCAGTGAAGTGCAGTATTAATATAAAGAACAATCAGACATCACAGTGTGCTTTTGCAAAGGATTATAGAATATATTCTATTGTTTATATATTGTAAGATGGAAAAAGAAGTTTTAATCCCTAATTTTGGTTAGCAAATATGTTTTATTTTGATTTTTCAGCATGTTTATATATTTTAAATTTGATTTACTCTAAACAAATTGATTAAAAACCTACTACTGTGAGGTAGGAATAAGGACTTATCACACCAGTGATAATAAGCACAAACACTCAAAATATTAATGGGATACATTTAATAAAACGAGAATGGGTGTACATTACAAACTATTAAATTAATAATTGACATGAAATAACCAAAATGCATTTCGGACTATCGGAATAGTCCCTCTTCAGTTGGTATACATATATAAAAAAAGGTGAGATACTTAGAATTATACAAGACAAAGAAACCGTTATAAAAGTATGATTATTGAGTAATAATTGGGTGTAGAGGAACAGGCTTAAGGTGGCTTCATTATGTTAAATGGTAGCTTGACATGAGGGATACTATTATAAACAGTATTAAAAATTAGTGAGATAATATGATGATTGTTTTACAAAATAAGTTAAATCTACATACCATAACAGTAGTAAGCTGGAGTTTGAAGGTGGTATTGCTACAAGATGTAGAACAGTTATGAGAGAGGTGTGTTACAGGCAACATCTGGGGAACAAGTGGTGACAAACAACTTAATGGCCAACCTTCATTACATCACTTACCAGCCAGATGTTAGTATTAAGACAATAGATTTCATCATTATATATATGAGGGTCTGTGCTCAAATATCAACTGGGATCTAGGCAAATTATTCTATAAATTAAATATAAAGGAAATTGCTTTTAGCCCTTGATTTAAACAAATTGATTAAAAACCTACTACTGTGAGGTAGGAATAAGGACTTATCACACCAGTGATAATAAGCACAAACACTCAAAATATCAATGGGATACATTTAATAAAACGAGAATGGGTGTACATTACAAACTATTAAATTAATAATTGACATGAAATAACCAAAATGCATTTCGGACTATCGGAATAGTCCCTCTTCAGTTGGTATACATATATAAAAAAAGTGAGATACTTAGAATTATACAAGACAAAGAAACCGTTATAAAAGTATGATTATTGAGTAATAATTGGGTGTAGAGGAACAGGCTTAAGGTGGCTTCATTATGTTAAATGGTAG
>NW_019385278.1:181802-201356 GCF_000671375.1 Centruroides sculpturatus
GTTTTATATGAATTCCATGTTGTACGAGTCACTTAGATTTTACAAATACGTGAGCCGTTCACAGCCCGGCACACGTATTTGTAAAATCTAAGTGACTCATACAACATGGAATTCATATAAAACGGAATTATCAACAGTGTTATAGGGGGCCAACTGGTATTGCAAATTCAAAATGGGTGAGAACAGTTGTACTAGATTTTTTTTTCCTACAACATGTAGAACCTTTGAGAATGTTTTCATAATCTCTTAATTCCTGTTTGGAGCATTTAATGTTCTTGATAATTTCAAATTTCCAAAATCTTATGCTTTATAAGAAAAACAGCACATATTGCATTGACTACTCTATCTTTTGCCTTCACAAAAACAAAGTGCACACCTTGGTTTATATTTCTGAATGCTAAAAATATTTCAAAGAGAATAATTCTTTGAAGAAGCCAATTTTTAAATGAATTCAATGTTTTTGGGTTAAATAAATTTAAACAATAATCACATAAAACAGAAAATTATGCAAAGTGTCATTTTTTTAGCAACTCATTCATCATTTATCTTACTTCTTAGATTATAATCTAGACTTTTAGGTGTAATTGAAAGTAAACAAAATTCCATTTTGGCTCTATATTTGCTCCACATAAAATATTTGCTTAAATCAGTTTAAGAATAGTGAATTATTATGAACATAAAAAGACTCAAATTGCTATCAGACAATCAAAATATATAAAGAATTATCATAATTTGTCATTAATCGTTAATTTGACAATATTAATTTTGTTAGTTTCTACTTTACCTTTTCCAATCTTTATAGAAGTATCATAAATGTGAGATCAGCCTGGACGTATATCAAAGTCTACGCCACTTACAGCGCACGATCGCGAGATCGGCTCTCAACTTTTATTTAGGAGGGCTTTACTGTTAGATTATAATTTAGAGCGGAAGTTGGTGGGGCAAATTCACCTTCTTCCTATGTCAGGGTCCCGACACCAGTTTGTCAATTTATCGATCCGCGGACAAACACGCGTACGCGATCTGATTCGGTCACACAATTAGGAGACATTTTAATTAAAACGAAATAATAAATTTAATAAAACAAGAAAATAAACTCATACAAAATGTGGATAAACGAGAGACCGAACTACTACAAATAATATACAAATCGGGAGATAGCTAAGCTTATGTTATACCCTATTCGCGATCGAGAGAGAGCTCACAAAATCATTATAAAACATACGACCTGTTTAGTTGTCGTTCGTCGTCTTCTCTGTATGCAAGGGACACTTTGGAGATAAAGATCATTTACTTCTTCGTATGGGAGATCAATATGTACACAAAATCCAAGTATGGTTTCTAAGTGCTAACTCTGGAATTATTCTGTATGTGACTCGTCTAAAGACGTTGGTCATCAGGAGGAAAATGTATGGAGTTTGGACGCTTCCAGAACTGTCGCTGAATTCCCCGAACTCTGACAAATTCCCTGTATATCTTCTGAATTTCGACCAATCATCGGCCAGTAACTCTTTCATGAGAACGGATGAAAGGGGAATGAATGAGGGGTAACCATTTCTCATCTGAGCAGGATTTTAACCAGATAAGGGAAAGTCAGAGGATGTTCTAACTTCTGTGAAAGGAAGTGACATCTGTTATCTGCCTTTTCCCACTCTAAAACAGTATTTTTCTCACCAAAATGAAGTAATATTTGGTGACAATATTTAACATAATTAATAAAATTATTAACTTAGACCCAGGGGCCTTTCGGGTCTCACATAAAAAACTCATCCAGTTTAAGTGACAACAGTTCAAATTTTGGAGTCCACAGAAAAATTAAAAATCTGTGAGCTAATAATAAAATTAAAATGGTAACACAAAATAACATCGCAGTAATAAATACAGAAAGAGGATAACTTTGAATAAAAATAAGTTTATGGAGCAAATAATGAAATATTATGACAACAGTCAGAATTTGATTTTGTAAATATAATTTTATAAAATGATAAATTTAATTCATTATTGATGATTTTTAATTATAATATTAATAAACTGAAGGAAATATGTGAAACTAAACAAAGTTTTAATATGGTCACTTACATATGCACATTTTCAAATAAAAACAATGCCGTGTATAAGAATATTATGTTGTTCATACTTTTTCTCTTGGAATTGTGATTTTATAGATTTCACACAATATAAAATAACAATAAACTTAAAAGTGCATCTGTGAAACTCAACTGGCAAAGGAATTTTATCTTCCGAACAAAATTTTGTTTATTTGGAGTTATAAAATTGGACATATTTCATATTTGGAAAAAAGCTACTATATTATAGTCCATTTGCTATATCTTTGTGCATTATTCTGCAAGAAATGGTTTGCAAAAGCATTATTCTTTCCTAACAGTCATCTCTGGGACTAAATTTATAATAATTAATAGATGTTCACATTTTTATTAGGACACTGCCGGTGCTTCTCCAGTGAGATGGATAATGTGTAGGGATACATTTTGTAGTGTACAGTGATGAGGCATCTGCTTTATTTCTTTGTTTGGTGCGTGAAGTTACAGCGAATGGACTATGTTTATCTAGTATTTTGTATATTAGTTGATAAAAAATATCCATACTAAAACAGATATTCTTATAACTCATATTTTAACAATCTTAAAAACTAAATCTTTAAATTATAAGTTTCAGATTGGATGATACTCAAAAAATTAATGTGATTTCTTTGCATTAAAATAATAATGTCCAAAATTACATCCAAAAGTTACCACTAATTAAATTGCTTAATATAAAGATATTTTGAATGTAAGAAAAATAATCCCACACACAATCACAGATGTATCATTTAAGAGTATTTGTACGAATTATTGTAGTTGTGGACTCATCAAATTAGTATATCTTTGTCATTTATGCTGTAAATATAATATAATTACATTCATATAAGTAAATATGCTAAATATTAACTGAGTGGCCTTGTGAGAAGTAGACTTGGATGACCAGTTATGCTTTTTACTGTGCTTGCATGTTCTGCTATTCATTGAAGTAACATTTAAATCTTGAATGCTTAGACCTGTTTCACATGTACTGGATAAGACTGTCTAGCATTGGATGTCTGATTATGAATGGTATTGGATCTGATGGAAGTATTTGCACATTTGGCATTATGTTTGGCAGACACTGGATACTCAACTGAAGATGATTGGATAATATTGCTGAAAATATTGGCATTATCTTGCATTGGATGCTGGATATCTAGTGCCAGACATGCTGAAATGTATAGAAGTCATTGCAATCATTCACATGATCCATCGTGTAACTGTATTGCCATAGCAAGAATGTACAACCTGGACATAAGCACAACTGAAGTCAATGTTTAAAACTACTAGTCAGATAGATGTTAAAGTAACAGATTAACTGGATATTCAGCATCAGATATTCAACAACTGGGTGTGTATGAAACAGGCCTTTCAATGACAACCATGAAAATTGCATCACTCATAAAATCCTATAAAAAATGCATTTATTTTCAAAATTAAGGTTGTGCACAGCTGCAAGGAACTGTAAAGATTAAATCATCCATTGATATAAACATCAGAACATTTTCATAGGTTAACAACATTTATTGGAGCAATGTTTCCAGTGCTTGCTTGCATTATCTACTGATATAAAAACCAATGTGATGGTGATGTGCTTTTATAAGCCAAATGGAAAGTTTTTGACAATTAACACAATCAATCAATCAATATTTTTATTGCTGTACAAGGTAGTACAACACCGGTACCGCATGTAGCACAACCGGTAACAAATGCGAAAACAAATACATGAAGTACAAAGTGTTAGAGGTAGATTGATTAAACAGTTAGCTTAAATTTGAGATATAACTTATGATAAGTTCATACATAAAATTGGTATTAAATCAAGACAATTTACATTGATATAATTAAGACAAATTAATTAAAACCAATACATAATACAGTATATGATAGTAAGTAAGAACAGGTACAGAATACAGATGTTGGGATGCAGTCCGAGCGATGAGGATCAGGGAAGAGTTATGGAGGAACGATTATCGACAAGTCTGAAGTACTGGGTAACCAGCTGGGAAAAGTAGATGTATGTAGTTCGGTCATTAACCAGATCGTTGCGGTTTCATGGCCATTGGATGCCCCTTGAATTAATGATGGTTTTAAGTTGTAGCCGTTCAGCCTCAAGCATTGGGCAGTTAAAAATATAGTGAGAGGCCCCATCCTGAATGTCACAGAGAGGACAGATATTAGTTGAGTAACAGGTAAACCTGTTTAAGTAATTAAGGAAATTGCCATGGTCAGTATAAAACTGGGTGCTGAGGTGGTTAATTTTGATCCATTTGTAATGGAATAAGTCAGTGATGATGGGGAAGAATTTTTTAGTTATAGATTGCCGAGTATTCCAGGTATTTTGCCACTCATGTAGAAGGTTATTCCACAGTAAGTTTTTAAGGGTGGATTTATTTATTTTATTGTAAGTGATAGAAAGAGAAGAGTCGTTGGTGGCAGATTTTGCAAGAGTGTCAGCTCTCTCGTTTCCAGGATTACCCTGATGAGCATGGGTCCAGATTAAGGAGTAGTTGTTTGAGGAAGCCATAGCTGAGTTGTAGATGTCAGTTACCAGTTCATGAGGTTTCTTATTTTTGATAATGGCAATAGCTGCCTGACTGTCAGTTATAATATTAATGTTATGGCTTTTGTAGTTATTTTCACACCATTGGAGGGCAGAATTGATGGCAAAAAGTTCGGCTTGAAAGACGGAGCAGTGGTCAGCAAGTCGAAGTCGCTCGTGGAAGATTTCGTTGCCATCACAGTAGGCCACAAAACTGCATCCAACATGATTGTCCATTCTGGAGCTGTCTGTAAAAACTTCAATTTTGGTATTTATATTAACGTCAAAATTAATCGGATTACGATGGCCTGGGAACTGAACTAGATAGAAAGGGGTGGTTACTTCCAGATCTTTGGCACAGATGCGGTGGGAGGGGTTAATATTAGTGTCGTGCCCCCATTTAAGCCTCCAATGCTTGTGAAAAACGTCAATGACCATCTCGACTGGAGGTTTCTTAGCAATCACCTGCAAACCAACAGTCGGGGCAGTACGATAGGCCTTTGTAATAAGGAGCAGAGCTTTGCGTTGTGCTGATGTTAAGGACCTGCGAGGATGGACTTTGTGGGCTGCCTGCCCCCAGGTGCCGCAAGCATAGGTCAAGGTTGGGATAAAAATGTAGTCATATATGGTCGCCATGGCCTCGGAGTTGAGGCCCCAATTATTTTTTGTGTACTTGCCAAAAGTATGAAAGATAAGTCCAATTCGATCTGCAATGTTCTTGATATGTTGGGTCCAAGTAAGAGTTGGGTCTAGAGTAATTACCAAGTATTTTAAAGATTTAGCTACTCTAATAGATTTGCCATTCATCTTGATTGTTGGGACACGGGCATATAAATTTTTACTATGAGGTTTATTGAACATAATACACTTGGTTTTGTGAGCATTGAAGCTAAGTTTGTTGTTTTCTCCCCAAGTGCAAATGTTTTTTAATACCAAGTCCGCTCGGTGCTCTAGCCCTGCTCTGGAATTACTGCCGATAAGAAGGATAACATCATTGGCATAAGCTGTGATGGAATCTTGTCCGAAGTCCTCGTTAAGAAAAGAATCAAACGCGATGTTCCATAGGGTGGGGCCGCATACAGACCCCTGTGGGCAGCCACGCTCCACCTTCCGCACACACTTGTGATCGCCATATTGGAGGATGGCCACTCTGTCATTTAGATAGTCTTTGATAAGTTTGTATAGGTTAGAAGGGCAGTTGATATCTTTAAGATGCTGTAAGATGAGAGGCCACCAGGCATGGTCGAAGGCCTTGGAAATATCTAGACTGATGCCTAGGATGTATTTATAGTTGTTGAGTAAGGACTTGATGTTGCTGACGACGGTGTTGATGGCTTGGGGGACAGAACGTTGAGGTCTGAAACCATATTGGTGGTTGCTGAGGTAATTGCCTTTTTCAACATGCCAGATGAGCCTGTTATTAATTAGTTTTTCCAAGACCTTTCCCATTACTGGTAAAAGAGAAATTGGGCGGTAGTCATCAGGGTTGCCTGGTTTTGGAATGGGTATAATATTGGCAATTTTCCAGGCTTTGGGGAAAATGCCATGCTCTAGACAGCTATTGAAAATCTGTAGTAGGGCATCGGGAATGAGTCTCCAAATTTGCTTGGCAATATCTGTTGTGATATAGTCCACACCAGGGGCTTTACCTCGTTTGAGAGTGTTGAATATGTGATCTATTTCCTCATAAATGAATGGCGGCATGTCTGCAGTATTTATATTATCATGGGTGTTGTTTCTAATATTACTATGGAAGTTGTTGTCCAGTTCAGGTGGGTCTCTAAAGCAGAAGTTATCCATTTGGGCCTGAAGTGTCTCCTCCAGGTTTTTAGTATATGTATCATTAATATTAGTCGTAGAAATAATGTGACTGTGTCGTAGCTTGTTGGTACATAATTTCATGATGTAGCCCCAAGGATTATTAGAGGCCTTGGAGCAGTAGTCACGCCAGGATTTGAGCTTGGATTTCTTAATTTCCTTCTTGTAGATCCGTTGATGTTGAAGGTATTGAGTTCTGAGGGTAGAACGTTCGGGTTCCATGAAAGTACGTTGGTATATTTTGCGAAGTCGGTTGTTGGTCTTACGAAGGTCGGAAAGGGTATGATTCCACCATGGAACCTGTCTTCCTTTAGGGGAAGTCCTAGGAATGTAGAGTTCACAGGCGTTGGAAATGAGCTGTATGTTGGTGTCCAGTGAGTGACGAGTAGAGTCTATATTCTGGTTGTCGGAGTCTACAAGATGTGTAGTGAGATAGCGTTGAATCCCAAGCCAGTTAGCACGAGAGATGTTATACTTTCTGTTGCGACTAGGATAGGTAGGTGTCTTGGAGGTGAAGGTGATGTAAGAGTGCCCAGAAAGAGAGTCTTCCGAGAGAACCTTCCAGTCAGAGATGAGGGGTTGGCAGTTGGTGGAACATGTCGTAATGTCGATCCAGCTTTTTCCTCTGCTGGAGGTAAAAGTAGGTGGAGAGAATGGGTTGTTGATGACTGAAAGGTTATTAGAAGCAAAGAAATCCTCAAGAATGTTACCTCTGTTGTCAAGCTGATCACCCCCCCCAGCAGGGGGAGTGAGAATTTGCATCTCCAGCAATGATGATGTTCTCCCCTTGGAAGCAGTTGATAATATTTTGTATCTTAGAAAGGATGTTGTCAATGTTATCTCTGGGTCACAATTAACACAGTATAAAAAGTCTGTAATTGTTGCTTTGAATGCTGAAAGTTTTTCTTCTCATGAAATAGTGTAGCGTGTACATTCTTATCAACAGCCGTGAATTTGTTACAGACACGAACATTGAAAGAAAAGGCCAGATCAGGTGGTAAAGTGTGAATATGCCATGCCAGGAGAGGATGCTGAAGCATCTCAGCCTGCAAGAATATACTGCTAATTTTTCTCACCTGAAAGTAAAATGGGAAGAGCAGGCTTAAAAATAAGTACACAAACTGTGTAATTTCTCTGTAACATAGGAAATGAGAGACTTACATGGATGATAGGTTTAAAAAGTCTAAAGTCCAAGTAAGAAGCTGTACAAGTAAAATGCACAGAGTGCATGGTGTTTAGACTAGATAAACTAAAATGGAACATTAATATGTGGAATTCTTTTATATTTTCAGATGAATTCACATTTAACCTGCAGAGATCTGACAGAAAACCCTATATTAGGTGTAGAGATTGCATGATGCAGACAATAAAGTTCCAATGAGTCAATCGTATGGTATGCATATCCAGTAAAGATGTTAGAAGACTACACTTAAAATAGTTCTGTGAATGCAGTGTACTAGAAAAACATCTTATCTGCCAACCTAATTCCAGCAATCAAGAAACAATTTTATAGTACTAAATTTTGAATCTTTCAGGACAACTCTGCACTATATATCCCATTTGCCAACTTGGCAAGGTGACAATAATGCTAACAAACTGTGAAAGACACCCTGTTATTTAAATTAACATCCAAATTGTAGCTTAAAATAGATAATAAAAATTTCCACAAGGGAACCAGATCAGATACCTAAGCTGACTAGGTAACAATCTTGATCTCAATTCTGTTGAAAACTGCTGGCATATTACTGGCATAAGAATTGAGAAGAGGCCTGAAAATAAATAGCAATTGCAGGAGTATAGAAGAATTTGGTATCATGAGCTTGGTATAGAACAGAGGTCACTAACAGGTGGTCTGTGGAGAAATTTGGACATCGATTAGCTGAAGGTTACATAAAGTATTATGAAAGAAATGGAAAACGTTTCTTCTCACTCTTTGGGGTATTTTTATTTGAATCTAAAATCACACACAGAATGACTGTTATTAATAAATAATATCAATAAATCAGTAAATAATCAACAATAAATAATGCAAGTGCAATTGTTGTCCTTTGTGGAAAAGAGCCAAGAATCCACAAGCAGCAACAAACTTCATACTAATTTGTTATATTTTAAAATAAAGTAAAATGGAACTTTTATGATTATTATTCTATAGATGTTTGTATTGTTTAAAAAAACTCACGATAGTGGTCTGTGGGATTCAAAATTGTGAATCTAGTGGTCTGTGGTCAGAAAGTTTGGTGACCACTGGTATAGAATACTTCAAAAAACTCATCCACTCCTAAGTCATTATTAAGGCTCAAGGTGACTCGTACAAAGTATTGGGATTCCAATCAATAAAAAAATAACTGTTTGGGTTCTATATTTTGAATCTACTTATGCTATTACACTTTTTGTTTTTTACTTTCATAACTGTGAATGGTAAGTTTTTGCAACAGTGCTCATTAATGATATTGGTGAATCTATGGTGTAACATTGAATTTCAGTATGACATTATATGTAATAAATTGCATTTTTTGACTCAGTACTACTGATGATATCACTTAAAATTGTGAGCATAGCTTAAATATGCTACTTTGCATCATCAGTATAGGTGATGCAAAATAGTTCTTTTTGAACTCTGTTGATACACCTAATATAAGGTGTATCAACAGAGTTCAGGAAGAACTTCATTTGTTTAACTGTATTTACAGAATTCAAAAAGAGTTCAACAGATATATAATAATGGCCATAAAAATTGCATATCAAATGCTATCAAGTTAGTAACTTCTTTCTGGTCCCACCAAGACTACTACTAACAAATAAAATTTTCGTTTGATCACCATATATATTGAAATAAAGAAATTACATCTTTTTTAGTAGATTAAATTTTAATATAATTAAATGTTTTTGTTAGTTGCAAAGACTTCTTCAGTTTCAAGAATACAAATTTAAATAAATATATACAATTGAATTTAAGCTTAAAATAAAAACATTAAATGTTATCTCACATTTATTCTGAAAATTTATTTAAATGCACGTTCTTAAAACTGATGATGGCTCTGCAACTGGCTAAACCATCTGTTTATTCTTAATGTGCAGTTGATTTAAAATTTATATACTATAGCTCCTTCTTAAAGGAAAAAATATCTGGTAGAATAAAATGGTTATTTTCTTGCATCAAATTTGGTTATTCAAAAACAAGATCTAACCTTTGATTTATTAATAAATTTTTTGTTTCCTAAAAATCGATAGGCTCGTCATCTATACTTATGCAAGTACTTCGACACACAGCTCTACGAAGAGCACTGCTGGTGGGTTGCAGTCTGCAGATGTTCCAGCAGATTGCAGGGATTAATACAGTAATGTAAGTGAATTCAATTTCTTAATTTGTTTAATTGTATGCAGTCTTAATAATTGATATATGATTATTTTATATCGTGCGCATACAAATTTTATCTTTACAACTTAATATATGTGTAATCTGAGATATATACCGTATTTACTCGCGTATAAGATGAGGTTTTTATTCATTTTTCACTGCTTCAAAAACCTAGGTTGTCTTATACATGCAAGCGAGATTCTTTGCGTTTTTGCAATAATTTTTGTGAATTGTGTATTTGCACTTTTTACCAGATGCTCCCCCTCTGGGGTTTAAAAACAAAAGTATTTTATCTGGGTTGTTTGTATCAAGCCAATTCACATTCTTGTTTATTGTCAGGAGTAAAGATGAATAGCAATAGGAAAAACAAAGCTTTTGAATTGAATTCTGAATTGAAATTCCAAAATCACACAGGAGCCCGATATAAGTTTTAATCCATTCCCATGTGAAAACAGATGATTATTCGGAAATCAGAATTCGCAGAAACTCTTAAGTGTAATTGACAGAGAGTGGGTAAGTATGTATGCATTTATTTTTGATAAACAGTACATACTATATACAGAATCTGTGCACATTATCATCTCTCATAAAATGAAAAACAAAAAGTGCAGTGAAATTGTTTCTATTGGAATGATATTTTTTGAACTCTTTATGCAGTCTTCTTGGTCTGAGAATATTCCTTGAATTTATATGGTTTCTTTTGCTCATTTGAAACTGAGATCAAAAGTATATTTGGTACAGTGTCCATCTGTGCCAGATTACTAGATTTGCTAGATAGTGAACAAGGAGATTAACAAGATTTTGCACTGTGATTAGAAATTTGTTTCATAACTGTAATTATGTAATTTTTTCACATAGGTATAAATTATGGTTTTATATATCATTTGACAAGACATACTTGAACCTTTGTTTACCTTGTACATTAAAAAGACTGTGGTTTTGCTTTGAACAATTTCGTTATTAAAAATGTCTAAAACCCAATGTGTCACAAAATAAAAACAAGTTTGTAAAAACAAAACTCTGCATGTAAACATTGTCTCAAAGTTGGAACAAAATTTGGCCATCGGATGCACTTAATGGAAGTAACGACGATGAAAACAAACAGTTGTCGGATGATGTTTCTCGAATGTATAATGACACTTTTCAAATAGAATGGGATAAAATGTTTTTTGAAAGCTTATGTAAAAAATAGGTTATAAGTTACATATTGTGTTAATTAAAACTACAAAAGTATTTCAAAATGTGTTTTGTTCCTAGAATTTTCTATAATTCATCACTCCAGTCCCGGATGTGATGTAATTCATATACAGTAGAAAATCAATAATTCATCTGAAATGAGTCTTTTCATTTGATAATGACAAGAACATCCCTCTCTATCTTTGGGTGATGACAACTACTGTATCAGACTTGACTGGAATGTCGGTGAACCATCATACAATGGTGTAGATTTCAACACTACTATATGTCAGGAGAGTTCATGCTCCAGACTAAACTGAAATACAGACTCCGGCTGAGTCGGAGCAGTTCTCTGTCCCGAGGTCTTCAATGGATGACAATGTCCAATTTGTTAGTGACATCTAATAATCCACACAATGTGAAAGCTATGCTAAATTAATGAATTCAAAAACTAAAAAATTAATTACTAAAGATGTTTTGTAAAAGTCTTAATTTCATATACAAGTGTGAGATAGCAGAAATTCCTATATTAGAACTAGTCTTTAATAGTAACATTGCATGAGTTACGCAACAATTGTTGGTCTTAGCTACCTGAGAAAGTCTCCCATTACATTTTCTCGAAGGCAACATGACGCTTTCTCATGAACTATTAACCTCTGCACTGCTGAAATCGTTTGTGAATATCACCAGAGATGGCTGAAAAGAGTTAGTCGCTGTTTTAGTCCTCGGAGAGGAAAGAAGTTGTCGTCCATTTAATCATCACCCATTTAATAGTCGCCTGTAAGATAACCTTTTTTGTGTTTGTGTTAGTGCACGATCGAGCCTGGATAAATCAAAAGGGACATTTTGATTGGATATTTCACCCCTGGATACATCCTGAAAAAGCCCATAAGAAGAACTATTACCTTGTTCTCTGATTCAACACGACTGACCGGGATATCTATTACCAAAGGTATTTATCACCATGCGAACTGTATGTGAACTCTCTCTCTTCGTGACAACATTTTATCCAATTGATTTTTAAATAAACCCTTGTTAGTTGTTAAGTCTATCTGAGTCACTTCCACATGTCTCTCCATCGATTAACCTTACGAATCTGTCTGACCCCGTATGGGACCACTTGTGCGATGGTGTGACGTAATCGCCGTCTCAGTTTCCATGTTCCGCTAAACATGGTGGTGTCAATCTTGACAGGGCACTAAGGAGGTGCCGACCCAAAAGGTCACACGAGGGTCATTCTAAAAGTAAAGAATGTTTGTTTTTCTAGATATTTTTGTTTAATATAATGAAACAAAACTTATTTTACAACACATATGATACCTTAACTATTTTTCTATGTAGGTGCCATACAAATTTAAACATTTGTCATAGCATATCACCAGCTTTTCTATGCCCTTCTGCACACTCATTTACCGCCAAGTTCTTGAACCAGTCATTAATAGCGTCTTTCAGTTTGTTGTCACTTCCATAGTGGTTCCTGGCCAAAAAATTCTTCAATTTGGGAAAAGATGGTAATCACTCGGAGCAAAATCTGGGTTATAAGTAGGATGTTCAAAAACTTCCCACTTAAACTGCTGAAGCAAGTTCTTTGTCAATGCAGCAGCATGTGGACATCTGTCATCCTGAAGAAGCACAATGCCTCTGGACAACAACCCTTGCCATTTGTTTTGAATGGTATGGTGTAGTCAGTGAAGGGTCTTACAATAGGATGCTGCATTTATGTTCTCTAAACATGTAGTTGATGAGTAGTACACCCTTTGGATCCCAAAACACTGTAGCCATAATCTTTTTGGTGTTCAGAATTTGTTCGGCCTTTTTTGGTCTTCTTGGGGATCTGGAATGATGCCATTCCATTGATTGGCACTTTGTTTCTGGAGTTTTATGCAAAATCCAAGTCTCATCACCAGTAACAATGTGGTTCAAAAACTCCTTGTCATCCTTGTTGTACCGACTGTGAAAAGTCAGTGCAGCTCCCATCCAGTTTTGCTTGTGTTCATCTGTCAAAAGTCAAGGAACCCACCTGGTGCACACTTTTCTGAAGCCCAAATCACCACTAACAATGCCAAAAAGAACTGTTCTTGAAATTTCAGGAAAAAATGAACTGAATCCATCTACGTGGTATAGTGAAACGTCTATCCTGTTGAATAAAAAATACAATAGGATAGACGTGTTCTTTGATTTGAGTTTGTCAGTTACAACTGAAGGTTGTGACTGACGAATCAAGCATTCATCATCATAAATATTCATTCGCCCATCATTAAACATGATGCACCATTTTTGAACTGAAGCTTCATTCATCACATTACCGCAAACCTCAGTTATCTGTCTGTAAATTTCAATAGGGTGGACTTTTTTCACATTCAAAGTGTATTACACTACGAACACTTGGTGAGGTTTTTATTTTGTCACACATTTCAAAGTCACACTATAAACAGTAAACAACCATTGTGGCTCGCTGTTAGCGTCAGACTGGCATGAAGGAATGGGAAGGTGCATGACATGGCGGTTGGGATTGGTGGGAGAACTGTGCGGCATGTCAGATCAAAACATTCTTTTCTTTTAGAATGACCCTCGTATTATCTATTCCAACAAAGCATATTTCTGTTTTTATACTTCTAAGGAATTTGGAGTAGTTTCTCATAAAAATTAATATCTTTAAGTTATATGATGTTCTGGATATTGTTTAACAATAAAATAATATAGAACTTATCATGTTAAGCATTATATTTGTTTGCATTATATTTGTTCAAATTATACTTTGTTTTATGTGACATTTTAGGTATTACAGTGCAACAATAATTCAGATGGCAGGTTACAACGATCCTTCCCAGGCCATCTGGCTGGCCTCTGCCACGGCATCCGTGAATTTTGTCTGCACATTCATTGGTCTGTTGCTTGTCGAGAAGTGGGGAAGAAGGTTGCTTACGCTTGGAAGCTTGGCAGGTAGAGTAATTATGTTCATTCTAATATATACACTAATAATTTTGCTTTCCATAATTTGATTGCTTTAGAGAATAAATGTAAGTATTATTGTTAAATATGTTTTATTATTTTTAAGTTTTTGTAATCACCCTAGTTTAGCATTTTTCTTAAAAAAAAGGATATATTTGTTCAATATTTATTAGGAGGATATTAGACTTAATTTCAGTGTATATAATACATATACAGGATAGGCAGAAAGGATGGACAGTTTTTAAAAAATTGCATCTGTAATTGTTACTACAAAAGATATTTGTTGGAAGATGTGAGTTTGTATTGAAATAGCATTTTACAAAACCAAGTGTGGAAAACAACATCTCCCATGTGGTGTCTGTTATCAGTAATGCATTTCTGGAGGCGATTTTGGCAACTTCCATGTGAATAGCTTCTTTCAGTTCTTGCAAAGAATGGGCTTATGCTCGTATACACGTGCCTTGAGATGTTTCCACAAGAAATAATCACACATGAATGTCTGAGGAGGCCAATGAATGTCACTGAACCTGAAAATGAGGCAACCAGGGAAGAGATGACAAATAATGTCAATTGATATTCTAGCTGTGTGGGCTGTGGTCCCATCCTGTTGAAACCACACATCTGATGGGAATACATTTCCATCATACGCAAGGATACAGAAATTTATTACCATCAGATGTGTATGACTGAGTGATCCTCCTTGTGTATGACTGAGGAAACAATCATAGGCAACAGTCATATGCAAAGACATGGTGTTTTATTGTCCACGGCTCCATGCTTTCAACTGAAAAGACAATGCCTCACTACTTTCATGCTACCTGCCACACATCTGTCACTGCTTCTAGAGATGAGTTCTAGACATTTCAAAAACGTCTGTCCTTTCTGCCCCACCCTGTATAAGAACCACCAGTGGCCAGATGGTCTTGATAGTTGGTCCTAAGTTTGTGCTTGACCAATGAACTATGCTGAACTTTTTTGTTTTCATGTGTCTAACACCTAAATAGAGTCCAGCTTTCCACAGAAAAGTTTTCACAAGAAGCATTTCCCTAAAAAGTCAGCAATTGCATGTTATGTTGCATTACTTTATCCCGGTGATTCCCAAACATTTCTGAGCCACCACCCCTTTTGATTCCATAAACTTACACCCAATGCACCCAACCTGTTTTCCCTTGTGTGAGAAAGGCTTGGAAATATTCTTAGAAAAACTTTTCTACGAACCTCATATTTTGTGTCCTTACCGTACATTGCATTTAATAGTTTCCAGAAATGGAGAACAATGTTTCTTCTTACCCATTTTAATGGAGGAAAGGGAAAGGTTGCCAATGACCCCTACCCTCACCTATGGTCACTGTTTGGTCAGAATCCTGTCTCCAGTGCCACCCCATCACTCCTTTGCTTTATTTCATTGCCTAGATTTACTCAATATTCCAAGGTGGCAGTAGTGACCACTTTTGGAACTACTGCTTTATCCCACACAACAACAACATATACATGAGCAATCTTTGTACACTTTTGAATTATCATCTGCTGATCTTATTAGTGCAAGTCTCGATAGCAAGATTTGAATTGATGATTCTAATTGTTGAGATAGAAATTAATTACTAGAAGCAAATGCAATTGCCATGTGGCATAGAGAGAGAATCCAATAGTTTGTTGGTTCTGACAGCGTAACTGCCTACACACCCACATGTGGACAAGTCATTGGTTTGAATCCATTCCAAACCATTTTTTCCATCTAAAATTATATTTTATAATTATTAATATTATGCACTTAATTTGAGAACTGTAAATGATCATGTCTCTGTTTTATTAACCTATATAATAACAATTATACTATTTTCTTCAGTAATAAGATTGTGTTACTATCTTTAAGGTGTCATCTTTAGCCTTCTCTTGTTGGCTATTGGATTCCACATAACAGCTGCAAAGAGTCCAAGAATATTCAATCACAACATTTACGACACTAACGTTCAATGTTTCAATGCCACGTGAGTTAATTTTATTTGAAGTGTCTGTAAATTCAAAGAAAAAAGATTGAAAGGAAGAGTTAAATAGAACAACATATAAAATTTGTAGCAAAATTAGACTGTTTAATTTTTTAACAAATTTTGATGTATTGTTGCATTGTTTTTTTAACAAGTATTTTATGAAATAAAAATTAGATTACTTTTTAATCTATAGTTTTTCATTCTTAGAACCTGCAATGAATGCACTCTGTTGAAGGAATGTGGTTATTGCTTTCCGTCTTCGGATTTTACCAATGGCACCTGTCTTCGAGTGAACGAAAACAAGACGGACAGCTCGTATGTGGGAAGTTGCTCCAACCACACCAAGGAAGACGTTTGGGCCTACGATTGGTGTCCCTCTAATTATTCTTGGTTGATGCTCTTGGGCTTATTCCTCTATTTGTTTTTCTTTGCTCCGGGTAAGTGGTTATTTTAGTGAGTGAACCAGTTTTACTTTAGATATCACTTCTGTAAAAGACATACTTAAGTTACAGTAATGAATACAGTATATAAGAAAACAAGGAAAAAATCTAGTCTGGCACAACTTCATCAACTGCTATAAATGATGAAATTGTGGCAGGCATACTTCTCACTTATGCTTTAAATCTAAATGAATAACATTTAATGTATAATTTATTCTGGTTTCCAATATTTTGTATTGTATGGTGTGCACATTGAGAACAGGCATTTCTGAAAGAAATCTTTTTAAAATACTTGTTGCATTTTTGTTCTCTCTCCAGTTTAGCTGATTGCAGGAATCATTTAGCTGATCGATCAGCCAGTTAAAGATAATTGCATACTAGTCAATAGTTTGAGCTTTGTAGCACAAGTATTGTTTTATTATTTTTAACCCTTAACTGGTTTCGTAAATTTTACAATCATAACTGGTATTGTGGGGGCTGCGCAGCCCCCAAGCAAAATTTGCCTCTAGAGAGCAAATTTGAACAATATGACAGTTTAAAAGTGCATAAATGCTAAATGGAACCCCTGTTTAGTATAATAAACTATTATTTATTCATATAATTTTTTTTATTTGATTATTACAAGAGATCACAAAATTGTTTTAACTTTTGGTGTTTGCTTTTTTCAACAATACGAAAATCTACCCTATTGTAAGTTTTTACCAAAGATATTGTTTTTTCTTTTTCTTAAGAAACTAATCTTACAAAAAAGTAACTCTTATAGCCTCTAACTATAACTTGTTAAAAAACCACAGGTAATATAATCATTTCTATTTTTAAGACTCAGGAACATTTTAACGCAATTACGTAGTTCAGTCTTGAGAGTTATCACATNCACAAAATTGTTTTAACTTTTGGTGTTTGCTTTTTTCAACAATATGAAAATCTACCCTATTGTAAGTTTCTAACAAAAGTAATGTTTTTTCTTATTCTTAAGAAACTAATCTTACAAAAATAACTCTTATAGCCTCTAACTATCATTTGTTAAAAAACCACAGGTAATATAATCACTTCTATTTTTAAGACTCAGGAACATTTTAATGCAATTACGTAGTTCAGTCTTGAGAGTTATCACATAGTATTTTTGCGCAGCCCCCACAAAACCAGTTAAGGGTTAATTGACAATGTAAAATGTTTTCTAAGGGAGAATACTGCAACTGTATACAACAAGAGATCAAAATAATTAAGATTTTGCTGGTGTAGAAGAATAACTGACCAAATGTCGGATGCTTTTATATCCCCATCACACGGTTGCAGTTGACAAATTTTGTTTCTAGAAGCTGCCAAAATTTTTGTCTGCAGGCATAGTAACTTGTCTTCCACAAATCTCTGTAAAACAAAATTTCCACTACAGAATTTTATTGGAGCATTTTTAATAACATTGAATTTATTATTGCATTATCAGCATACAAAAAATGTATGCTTTCCTCGGAAACATGAATTGAATTTGATCACATTGACAAAATTGAGTCAAAGGGAAAAAAGGAAGTGAATAGAACATTAAATGGCCATCCTTAAAGTCCCTCTTAACTTATTCTTTCCTCGATGTCATCTTAAACTTGCACCTTAAGTAGGCATCGAGGAAAGAATACGTTATGTCCAGAGGAAAGAAATGCCACCAGGTTCCTCTGGTTGGTCCCCTCCAATAAGGAAACTAAAACAGAGGAAAAATGTAATTAGGAGGTTAAATTTAATTTACAACTTCAGAACTAAACTACTTAATTTCATGTAAATAAAATTCTACCAGTGATGCTGTGCCATTTCTAAAAGTAAACTTGTAATTTATAATAATTACAATATTGCACTAGTAACTGAAACTAAAGAATTGCATCAGACACAAACTATTTTTGAGTTTCTGGAGAGGGATGGGAGTGATCTTTTGACCATATGAAGCTAATATGGTCAAAAGATCAAGAAGAGAGTGGGACCAACCATAAAGAACCCAAAATCCTATATATCTCAATCTAGAGATTTTTGTGTTTTGTTGATACTGATCCAAGTGACAAAACATCTGATTGGTATGTAAATTTCTCAGAGGATGTTTTTGACTTTTTTGTTGAGATATATTATAAAGTAAACAGATATTTCCAATTTTCTCTCCTCCTCCTTTATATATATTTATCATTGCACGTGCATGTACAGTACATCATAAGTTGGTGTGCTGTTTTATTTTCCATGTTCTCAAAATAAAAGACAGTTAACAAGATCTAATAACCAACAAATACATGAAATTTACATTTCATTTATAAGTACTGGAAATTATCTTGAACAAAATTACATCAGATGTTGACAATGCAATGCATGCCTGTGGAAGGGTATGTCTCCCACAACATCAAAGAGCTTTACTCCGTTTGACTGGTCTGCTCAACTTAACATCATACATTAAAGTGATGATTTTGTATAAAGCAGAAAAGGAAAACTATTTTCCCATTTTTTTGCTCTACAGACAAGTATAAATTTTTCTTAGGAGTTTTTCTTTGGTAAAGATAAGCTTGGCACTTCAAAGCAGTACCCACAAGATTTTACCTGTATTATTTTTTCTACATTTTACTTCCTATCTTTACCTAAGAAAAATTTTCACCGTCATCTAAATTGCCATCAGTTTTTACTTGGCGCAACTTTTTACATCTCAGATGTTTTTGTTTGGTATATATATATATGTTACAGTCAAAACCCGTTTTTAGTTAGAACACGTTTTAACTAGTTGAAACTAGTTTATACTGAATGTCTTTGTTAGAACGCGTTTTAACTAGTTGAAACTAGTTTATACTGAATGTCTTTGTTAAAACCTGTTTTGTCTAGTTAAAACTAGTTTTAACTAGCAGTAAATTCTAGTTTTAACTAGACAAAACGGGTTTTAACAAAGACATTCAGTATAAACTAGTTTCAACTAGACAAAACGGGTTTTAACAAAGACATCCAGTATAAATTAATGTTAACTAGTTAAAATGCATCCTAACTAAAAACTGGTTTGACTGCAACGCATAGAGTGATTCGGGGTAAGATGGTAAGTGGGGGAAGATGCCTAATTTTTGATATGTTCAAACGGTGACGTCACATATTGTCATGTATTTGTATGATGAATCGTTGGGCCAATATTGAGTGCGGAAAGCTGTAGTTGGCTACCGTTACTTCATTTTCTACATCCGAGAAGAATAAA
>NW_019385278.1:202480-260323 GCF_000671375.1 Centruroides sculpturatus
GCGTTGAATTTTCGTCGATGTTAAGCCTAACAAAGACTATTGTATCGTTAAAAATTATTTTTTTATTTTGTACAAACAAAATAAATATATTGAAAAATATAAAAATAATAAAAAATTATACTTTGGATGTTAATTTAGTATCAAAAACATAAAATATTTGAGTAGCCCAAGACATAGCCAAAGATTGCAGCGCCACAGTGCTGGCAAAAATTTTAATTTGCCGACTGGAATTCTTTCGGATGATTGACTTTCGGAAAATCGATGCTCTACTGTATATCTTATATATATATATATATATATCTAAACTGTGCCAGGGTAAAGCAATTGTGAGTGCCTTAGTGGGTGAGTATATAGGTCACAGGCATAGGAGTCATCCCCAGTTGGCACCACAAGTGACCATTGACGGTTATATCAATAATTAATTATATGTCTGGAAGCAAAGAATCGCTCAGGGTCCGGGTAGGATAACTGGCAATTGCAGGTTGTCTCTCGCTCCGAGCCGATTCTTTTCTTCTAGAATATTCTAAATTAATTAGTTATTATAATAATAAATTTAATAAGAGATGGTGCCTAACACTTACCTTTAATATCAAATTATTTAATAGTGAGTTATTTGTTTATCATTAATTAACTAACACTAATTTTGGGAATGTAAATCCAAACAAAAACCGATCACTCACTGTAGTTAATTGGGCTAATTAAATAGTATTGTTAAAGATGTTTGCAGACTCCTTACTTGTATTTAGGTATTGGAAAATTGAGCTCATTTCTGTGTCAACTTTCTGTCTCTTCCTGCAAATTATTGGAAATCCTTAAGAATCTGAAATATTTTCTTAATTTTCTATCAGAAATTGTTCTATGAGACTTTGTCTTAAATGTTTGATAAGATTTTTTTCATTATTAAATAATATTAAGAATTGCATATTATTTTTAAAATAAAATAAATCTTTTTCCTTTTGTAGGCATGGGTCCAATGCCTTGGACCATAAATTCCGAAATCTACCCGCTGTGGGCCAGAAGCACTTGTTATGCATTGGCCACTTCGGTGAACTGGATGTTTAATTTGTTGGTGTCCATGACGTTTCTCACTCTCACCCAAGCCATCACAAAATATGGTAAGAGAGCCAAGTTTCCTTTGATTTAGTAATGCTAAAAAATAATAATAATAATAATTAAAAGTCCGTTTCTCTCTCAGGCACCTTTTATCTGTACGTGGGATTTGCAGTCGTGGGTTGGGTGGTATTCTTCCTCTTTCTTCCGGAAACAAAGGGGAAGACTCTAGAAGAAGTGGAAAGTCTGTTTTCCTGTTCCCTCTGGGAAGATGGCACCACGCGCAACGAGGAGAAGATGGTCCAGTACGTGCACATTCGCGGAATAAGTCGCTCACGGACCTACGAAGACCAGGATTCGGGGGAAGACAATTAAGTCGCGCCGGCAATCTATTGTCGGAATCGTTCAGAAGAAAGTTTACCTGTGCTGTATATATACTTTATGCAGAGATATAATTATTTATAAAACAGTTATTATAACCCTGTTGAAATTTTAAAGTTGTGACCATGCTGTCTATAATAAAATTAAATTATGAATTGTTAGCAAAGCCTCTTTCCTAATTATATCTGCTTAAGAAATTATTTTATCACCAGGATATCAATTCAGACAATAACATGAGCAATTATATAAATTTACTATTAAATCATAAACATCAATTGCAGCAAAATATGTTTTATAATCTTGCATTCTAATAGAAGAAAATCTGCATGAACAATAGAGACTTGTTAAAAGTTTTTAAAGTTTGAATAAAAAACATGTTATTTCCTCTACAAAACTAAATTAATAAGTGAATCTGTTAATAAGATGGATGTGTTCCTACATCTTAGTTTAAGCACCAATCTGTTATTAATTTCATTTTAAGCTATAATTGAATTAAGAATATATATTTATTGCACCTAAGAAATCCTAAATAAAAACAAATTAAAAGAGTCTTGACATAGCTTTATTTTTGTGACAATTTCTGGTCTGCTTCATATAAGTTTTTAAGTAACAAAACAAGCAATGTTATATAACATTTAGAAGTTTTAAACTCAAAATTATGGAACAAAGACAATATGTGGCTCATAATGGAGAGAATAGACCTTAAAAGATTACTTATATCAATTGCTCTGCACTCTCAATTGCAAAACGAATTTGACATCTAAAAGTCCCAAATTTATCCCTTCCTTCCTCATACATACGACATTTCAAACTCGAAGTCACACACAAATTTACGAAATTAACAATACCATAATAAGATTGAAATTGTTCACAATCGGTTCCAACGGACATTTACTACAAGACTGTTTATGAGAAATTGACAGATCTTAATGCTTTAATTGCCAATTAGTCCCAGTCTGATTCTTGTGACGTTGCCATCTTCCGTACACTAATAATGCCAAAATTTGTTTAAAAGGAAATAAACAAAGTTATTAAGGAAATATACTTTGTGTAATAAAAAAGGGGCTGATTGGTGAGCAGTAATCTATGAAAGACTGAACGTTTTTGTAAAGAAAATTGACCTTAGTACAATTTTTGAGGATACAGGTTTACAAAACTGCTATAAAATTTCCTGGAAAATTGCAATAAATTGTGATTTTTTTCTATATGACCTTTAAAGGTCAATTTATTGTCAAAGACAACTCCCTAATCACTATATGAATTTACATAATTTAAAACATGATTATAAATGTAAAGATGCAGAAGTGGCAGATCTCTGATCAGAGAGAAACACATGATGACCGTTTTACGTATATATTAATTCTTTAGCTTTTAGTAAAGTAAATTTAAGACAGAATTTTAAGGTCAGTTTGTAAAATGTTAAAATACAGTCTTAAATTGTGACCCTAATTTAATTAATTAATTAATTATTTATGTTATAGGATTTTATAAATTTATTTATTTACTTTTTGTAATTTATTTAATGCTTGAATGTAATGGTATTCTGTAAATATATTTGTTCCATTGCAATTTTAAATATATATATATATATTTGAATAAATAAATAAAATGCTATTTTCAGGAACTAAACAAATTGTTTTTAATCAGAAACGTTTTTGTTCTTTTATGAGAACATCTTCAGCAGAAACTCTTTAAAATTGCAATGGAACAAATATATTTACAGAATACCATTACATTCAAGCATTAAATAAATTACAAAAAGTAAATAAATAAATTTATAAAATCCTATAACATAAATAATTAATTAATTAATTAATTAAATTAGGGTCACAATTTAAGACTGTATTTTAACATTTTACAAACTGACCTTAAAATTCTGTCTTAAATTTACTTTACTAAAAGCTAAAGAATTAATATATACGTAAAACGGTCATCATGTGTTTCTCTCTGATCAGAGATCTGCCACTTCTGCATCTTTACATTTATAATCATGTTTTAAATTATGTAAATTCATATAGTGATTAGGGAGTTGTCTTTGACAATAAATTGACCTTTAAAGGTCATATAGAAAAAAATCACAATTTATTGCAATTTTCCAGGAAATTTTATAGCAGTTTTGTAAACCTGTATCCTCAAAAATTGTACTAAGGTCAATTTTCTTTACAAAAACGTTCNCATAGTCTTATGCAAATCATGCCGTGTGGCGTAATTGTCTGCTGACCAATTAGTGGCTGTACTTTCAAAAAGCCAACGGTCACTTTCAACCACCTGTCGATGACCGTTATGACTAAAAAAAAACTTCGCTAGGTCTTACTTTCAGGGGTAGGTCTTATATTTCGCAATTCAGCAAAATCTGGGCTAGGTCTTATTTTCTGCGGATGTCTTATTTCGGGGAAACACGGTATATATATAAAGTGAAACATCCATTAATAGACACTCTCAAATAGCAGACACACTCTAAATAACAGAAGCAGTCATCCATAAACTACCTTAGTCCCATACAAAGTCCTGCTTTCAATATTCCAAAATAATTAATTACGTATGAAATATTTAAAAAAAAATGGTTCAAATAATCTTTCAGAGAAATAATTTTAACCGTAGACAATTTGACACCTACAGTCAAAGATTGGATAAAAATAGGAATAAGAGAGGAGGGAGGTTGTAAAAAGCCAAACAACATTCTTTATCTGTTAGAGAAGATTAATCTGGTTATGTTATCAATCACCATTTATTGTCATACATATTAATGTTATTAAACTTCCTTCTTATTGTTAGAATTAAGTATGGTAAGTACCAAGTAACCATAAACTTTTCCTGAGTTATTCATTTATTTGACAAGAATTGTAGTACAGTAGTAATGAAAAAGAAACAGTTTTAAGGTTAAGACAACAGCATTTATTTGGTGAAAGTTAAAAGATCGTGTTACGAAGGCAATTTTTCAACTACTTTAAAATGTAGGAAGATATTCGGTTTTCTCAAATTTATGACATAATTTATGATCTTAACAGCTTTTTGGTGACTAAAATAATTTTTAATAAATTATTTATTGAAAAAAGCAAAAATATTTGAAAAATTACATTTACTTGATAACTACAAAGCAGACAAATCATAATATCAATTTTTATTAGTCGCTTATATCATAAATGATGTTATAAATGCAAGAATATCGAATAAATTTCTTACCTTTTGAGGTGGCTAGCAAATTGCCTTTGTAACGCAACATTCAAACTCTCATTATCTAAACCCTTCTGTTCATAATAACAGTTTCGTTTTTCTTTTTCTTTACTTCCGCTCAGGTCATTTTTGACGAATTAATAATTAATCAACATTTACATTTTGTCGTAATTTTTGTCTTCCATTTATTTAAAATATCCTATGCAATCTAGAATTCAATTAAAATGTGATTTTTACAGCTGAAAAGATAAAAAGTAATATCTGTATATATAAAGTAATCATATATAGAATATATAATTAAAAGAATTATATATTCTACATATACTTTTTGGTATTTTCACATTCCTAATGCAAAAATGATGTTTTTGTAATCCATTGCATTCTTCACTTTATAATGACTAGGTTTAAAATACAATATGGCCGCTGGCATGTACCTCCAAATAGTGGACAAACTTCTCGGTTACAACAATGTCCACTATTCAGAGGTTAAACACTGTATATGTACATTTGAAAATATTAAGATAAGACACATATTTGGTTTTAGAAATCATACCTAATTCAAGTGTTTACTGAATTATGGCATATATTTCAATAAAAAAAGTATTTTAAAAAATTAAAAACAATTTTATTAATTAAAAACAGACTAACAATCTAAAAAACGATTTCTTCATTCAAGTAAATACCATTTAACAAAGGAAGATATATTTTTAAATTACTAAAAAAAAAAACAATATTAAATGTATATTAAGACTGATAATTTTATCGTCAGTTATATTTGTGATACGGTAGATAAATCAACAATTACTTCGACGAATATCAAGCAACAGAAGATAAATGTGTTTAAAATATAATCTTCTTCAAAGCATAGAGAATTCCAGACATGATTTGAAGATGATTATAATAAACGAAATACACAAACATTTAACTTTTAATGATTCATTTTGAATGGTAAAATAATTCAAAGGTCTAGTTGATTATTTCTAAATTAATAAATATTTTTTGTCTAACCATTTGTGCACTTGTTTAAGAAAATGTCATATTGTTATTTCTGTAATTTTGTTGAAAGGGAACTGAAAACAACATACAATAATTCAAAATGTTTTCACTTTGAAATAAAATTAATATAAAAAATTTAATTAAAAAGTTCCTATGGTTTTATCAATCCCTCGATACGTTATTAAAACACTTGAAAGATTTCCTTCTTTGACTGTTATTCTATTTTAATCAAAAATATTTAAATCAAGCAATTAATCAACAATCATTTAATTTTGTGTTTTGTTAACAGATAAGAAATCTAATATTAAAAAAATATTTTCAATAAATTAATATGAATAATTTTTCAAATAATTGTTCATCTCTCTGATCCATCATTTCCTTGGAAGAAAACCAAGTTCAATATTTGATGACAATATTCCCATTCTTCTTTGGATTCTTCTTTACCAGACAAAAGTTTTATTCTTGTTTCGAGTACTTCTTTCAGTCGCAAGTCGGAGCGCTGGCATTCGTTTCTACATTGTTCACTATTTGTGACTAGGGCCAATAAGGCACCGACTACGTATTCGTGACTTGGAGAATGTTCGGTATGCAACAATGCTGCTAGTTGTTCTACAAACCCCATATTGTATAAGGTGTCTGTAAATTAAATTTTAAATATTTACTGATTAGATACAAAATTAATTATAAACAAATTTAATTTTTTTTATTTTGAAAATATGAATATTTAAAAGATTTCCTGTTTAATAAATAATTCTTTATATAAATTATTAAGCATAACTATACAAAACTTTTTAATTTATATGTGATTCAGTAAGTTCTTAACAGCCAACCAATCATAATGATTCCTCTATGAATTCAGAATTGCAAAACTAAAACTATCCTTGTTAGTCTTACAATTAGCATTTTACATACTATTTCTTGTTCCTAAATCATACTGAAGCTTAAAAGCGTATGATTCAAGGATACAATAAATATTAAATGCAACATGACAAAAACAATTTTTTGCAGAAAACTGAAATGAATTCAATAGCAACTTTAGAAAATGAAAATGTGTGTAATTTCTTGATATTATTCTGAACAAAATTTAAAAACTTCCTTTAAATCTGTGTTTAAATCTGTGTGAATAAAAATTTAGACATTCATTATAATCAGTTGTTTTTTTATATTGAATAAGAACTCTGAATTTTAATAGAGATTTATGAATAAAAGTATAGAGTCTTCTGAAAAGAATGCTACCATTTTAAATTATAATTATGTTAAGAATTATCTGAGAATGTTGTAATGTACTGTACATTAAAACATTGGACATTAAAAAACTGTTCAAGTTTCTCATTTTTCCATTACAATTTCTCAACTTGTGAATCTCTTATCACATGGCACACATCTGACTGATACTCAAATTCTTCCTATGCTTGCTATAACACATTTGCTGTTACTCCTCCCACAGCAGCCACAATTCTAACAGATCCTGCAGATTACCTACATTGCACAATGATCCTGTCTTTGCAAACTGCACAACACAAAAACATCTCTATAGGAAGTCATTTTCATTTACGGTACTTCCTAGAGGTAGTAGATAACAAGACATTTGAATGCAGATGGGAGATGAAATTCAGACAGTTACTCTATTCACTGATGTACAGTACATTACTTCTTGGATAACTAACATAATTACAGTAATTTAAAATGGTAACATTCTTTTTGGAGGACCCTGTATAATAAATGATTGAATATATAATCCAACTATTTAAGGAATTAATCATTAAAATATGTTTATTTTAAAAATATTTTAGTAATAACTGAGTATTGATAATTTTCTATTATCACCAAATGTATATTTAATAGAGAAAGCAAAAAGTTAAAAATTAGGTATTTCTAGTAACTTCTATAATTTTACAATATTTCAATAAAGCAATAAGCAAAAATGGAAGAAATAAAATGTTAAATTCTTCAGTAATTATACAAAATGAATAAAACTGCAAATACAACTTGCATCTTTCATGAATCCTAGCTGAATGTAAAAATGTATAGTAGCAGGGACTAGTCTATTTACTTAGTGAAAGGAACATATTGTTGATGAATCTTTGACAAGGTCTCTATGTATTACCAAAAATGGGCTCTTGAACTTCTAAAGTTCTAATAGAGTACCATGCATCACCTGACCAAGGTAAGTAAAACAATCAGTACTCATACATAAAAACTGATCTACAATATTAAATATTGAGATGTAACTTACTACATTATTAATAAAATTTTCTGAAGTAATTATAATTTACTTATACATTAATTATATAACAGACAAATATCTTGATGAATAAGCCCAATGCATGTTGAATGCAGAAAGCAATCTGCATTCAACATACAAAGGTCACTTTTAAAAATGCAAAGAAATGAAAATTACAAGGGATATTATATTACCCTTACCACCAATTTTCGGTGTTTGATGACACATATTCATCAAAAGAAAAGCCGATTTCATTCTTAATTTTTCTACAGGATGCTGCATTGTTCTTAGTAACACAGAAAATCCATCTTCATCTTCAAATTGTTTCAACGCTTCACTGTTTTGTCTGATTAAACCTAAAATTAAAATAGTTTATTCTGTTGTTATAATTTTCTAAATTGAAAAAATTCACATATAATATTTTCTTTAAATTTGTATGTGGTTTCTACCTTTTTCTAAATGAAAAATTAGATCTACATATAAATAAAATTCACTCAGAATATTTTTAATAGTTATATTTATTAAATGTCTATGAAAATAATCATATGAAATATTGAATTATGTATTGTTTGTTTTAAAAAAAAAGTACAGGTAACCCCCATATAACATGGCACTTCTATAGCACGGATTCACTCTAACACAGTTCGAGAATTGGGAACATCCCCCGTATAACACGGTGCTTTCATAGCACGGGTTCACTCTAACATGGTTTGGGAATTGGGTAAAACCCTCGTACAACATAAAATGTAATAAAGGGTGCGTTCTTTTATACCTCTGCATAACTCCGCGCGAGCATTCTAATTGCTTTGTGGCTACTTTGAATGCTCTTTCAACAAATAATCCATCTAATGGTTAAATTTTACAATTGGGACACTTCTTTTGCCTCTAAAAGCTCATTTTAGAATTATAGATTCCTCCAGCACAATACTATCGATAGTGTGGGCGCCACCATCTTTCTTTCACCATCGTTCCTAAATTCCTACAAACAGCAGCGCACTCTTGTTGCAGAGCAACCACTATTAACAAACGCACTCAAAAACTGTTACCAGTTGATGATGCCCATGCTGAGATCATCATATAGGATGAATAATCCTCTGGTAAAATATTTAAGTAATACATTTAAAAAAACATATACATTTATTAAATTACTTACTCTGCGCGGGGAAAAATTGATTTAATTTTATCGAGTTCTGTCTCGTTATCGAACGTCATCATTTTGACTCCGACATCCGCGGCGTATTTAATAAAAAAGTAAATATTTTACCAGAGGATTATTCATCCTATATGATGATCTCAGCATGGGCATCATCAACTGGTAACAGTTTTTGAGTGCATTTTTTTCATAGGTAAAATATTTACTTAAATATTTTACCTATGAAAAAAATGAATAATAAATCCAATTTAAATAAGGATTTAACAGCATGTTTTTTAATTTTTGGAACCTAACCCCCCTTTTTGCACTAGTTCTTTGTTTCGTATAGCATGGATTCACATAACACAGCAATTTTCTGGAACGTTAGTAACTCCCGTGCTATACGGGGGTTACCTATACTTAATTTGAACGAGCAATTATTTATTGCAACCTGGTCATAATGCTGGACTGCAATTTTTAATCATATTTTAAATTTATTTAATTTAAAATATATACTCTCCATCTCAAATTAGTAGTGGTTTGCCCCTGTACATCATACTTTTTTTTTTTAATAATAGTCATGACGGTTTTTTGAATTGAAATAACACAACTTTCAGTTTGCATTAGAAGTCCTTATATAGTTAATCAGGGCCTTCTGCTCCTAAACCTTCTATATTTAGTCTTGACTTTCATCTACCTAACTCCATTCTTAAGATTTAGGAAAGACAGACAGCAGGATAGCAACAGTGGAAATTTATAGGTCTACAATTTTGTCAAATTGTAGCCCAATTAATCAAAAAAAAAAACACACACACACACACACACAAAATGTAAGAATTTGTTATAATGTACAGAATAAATATTTACCAAAATTAACCTATAGAACTTTTACTGAAATTCAACAAAATAGAAACTCATTAATAGCATTAAAAATAATGTATTTGAAATTATTATGAAATTTTAAAATTAATTATTAAAGACAATATCAAAATATAAATATCTTATTAATGTAATTTTTCAAATTTGCATAGGAAATCTTGTTATTCACATTTAAGACTATACAGGTATCCCTTGTTTAACATGAGACTTGATTAATGAGCAAAATTAATTGCAGTATATATAAATTAAATACAGTAAAGCATCGGTTAACCGACCATTCTAGTCGGCACATTTCAAATGTCCGCTAGTGATGTGGCACTACAATATTTGGCTATGTCTTGGCTACTTTAATATTATTTTTGTTAAATTTTTGTGTGTTTTAGCTGGCAACACTGGCTCGACCATTGAAGGGAGGCCAGTATTTAAACGAGACTTAATTTTCTAATTATGAGTGGTTGTTTGTTTTGTGAGCAATAAAATAATTTAGAAATAATTTTTAACAGATACAATAGCAATTATTATTTTTAAAAAAATTTGTTAGGCTTAACATCGATGAAAATTCAATGTGAAGTAGGTTAATAGCGATATACTAATATACTAATTACATGGGATATACTATACTAATAATGTATTTTTTCATTTTTTTTGGTTATCTGACCAACCTGAGTCTCCAATTGAGTCGGATAATCAATGCTCTACTGTATGCAGCCAAAATTAAAGTTTTGATTAATGCAGCTTTAACAGCTGTCTTCACTTAATTTAGGTATGTTTTTCTGATCAAATAAGGTGTTGTTGAATTTGCTATTTTTATACTGAGGGTGACTTCCAATGTAAGTATGTTAGTGATGTAACGAATATTTGGTTACTATTCGGTATTTGGCCTATTTTTCGCTATTTGGCTGAATACCGAATACTTAAAAACAGGAGTAAGAAATAACAAAAACACAGTAAATTAATCATTTTGGTATTTAGATTTAATGTTATCGGGTTAGTGTTGTTTGTTTATATTTATTTATAACTTATAACATGCACAAAATAAAAAAGAAAATAATATTAGTCACATGGATTCACAATTTATAATTACAAAGATCAGCACATGTACAAGTACACATCTATTCGTTTGAGAATCACTGCACATCTACGGGTCTGACCCTGGCCTATCCTTCTTTTTAAGTGCTCGTATTTGCTCTTCCAGTTCTGTTTCCTCTATTGCTCTAGTCTACGTATACCTATGCATACATCATAATATGCGCACACACTACTTTCGATTCGTCACTTTTCCGTCGTATTCCAATTTTACAATTATGTGACTCATAGCCTGGTGATAATGGAGAAAAGAGACAGATAGGACATCGGTATAAGTCACAGTTATGATTTCACAGATTCAAGACAGCTTGGTAGCCCGAATGGCCCAGGCTTTCGCCCGTGCATGCTAAGTGACTTTCATTACAAGCATTTAGCTTGCCGAAATCTATGAGAACAATTATTTGGCATTGATGGCCGTGAATTTCGCGCCAATAAGCTGCCTCGACTTGTTTGATTATGTTATCATCTCAACTTCATATTTATTTTCACATTTTCACTTCGTGGTCCTTCTCTGTTCTTTTTTCCATTATTTACATGTGTAGGTCATTTCATTGTTATCCACATTTGATATCATCATTTATCACATACTGCCACAACGCTCTTGTCTGTCCGCTACAACAGTCAAGAATTAATGCGATTGGCAAAATGTAGTGACAGTAGGCCAATAGAGAGAAGGGTCCTTGCCATAATGTGGTTTGCATGCCAATTTTTGTACGTGCGTTAATCAAGCCGAATAGTTTGGCCGAATATACTATTCATTGCATCACTAAAGTATGTTGTTTAATTAAGATAGCTGTGAAATTTAACATATTACTGCTAATGTGATATTGTATTCTTCGTTTAGAAGCTTACAAATATGTCACACTAACTTTGTGTAGCTTTGCAGTTAATTTTTGAATTGTTAAAAATTGACAAACAACAACTCTTAAACTTAAAACAAATCCTTGTGTCACCAACACAATGAATGTGTTCATGTATTAAGTGAAAAAAACATATTGAATCGAGTATATTTTTATCTGACAAAGGTAAGCAGCTTTGAAGTTTCATTTTAATTTTAAATTAGTTACTTATTTTTAATATAGAAAACTTTTTTACAGATAACAACTACTATTGTTATTTTGGACAATGGAGGCTCAATATGCCTCTGTTGTTGGCAATATAATGAAATTACTGTCACATGAAAGTTGTGTAAACAGTCATCACATTTTCATGTTATAGAGGCTGACATATCAAGCATGCTGTTACATAACCACACATTGTATTAAATGTATCATAGCTTTTTGAGACATTTTGGTTATCCACTATTGCAGTGCCTTTTACCTCTCTAGCATATATTTTTAAAACAAACATTCTTTTTTGTTTCAAATAAAATTCAGATCATTACAAAAGTCTGTGTGGAACATGACATCATTTTGTTTGGTTTCTGAATTATATCATTTTGAAATGCAAACTTTAATTATAAAACATCCTGTATATTTAAGCTATCTCATGCCTTTAGGAGTTGGTCCTTTTCTCCCCACTGTATCCTGGTTTAAAAAAGTAATAATAAGAATAATATATTTAATTAAGCAATAACACTTTTGTTAAAGAGTTGGGCTAAGTCAGTCATGGCCAACATATGGCCTGCTGGCCAGATCTGGCCCATCTAATGAATTTATGCGGTCCGTGATCAATCTTTCAATATTAGGTACTGAAGTCCGAATAGCTCGATAAAAAATTCCGATGCCTAAAAAAAATAAAAAAAGGTCAACAACTCACTGCATTTAGAGTTAACCCTCCATTCATTACATGTCTCGAAAATATAGCGTAGAGCAGTGTTTCTCAACCTCTAACAAATCGTCGCCCCCTTCAACAAAACTGTTACGTAGTATCGCCCCCTTCACTACAAAATTCCGATGCTGAGGGACAAGGCTAACGCCAAATTCATACTGCATCGAATAGACTAGTGACTATATAATGTTATTTGTTTAATTATTGTACGATATAACAAATAAAATATCTAATTATTCTTAATATAATGTTTTACTATATCGCCCAGAAAATTGTTTTTTCGCCCCCAAAATATAAATTGTTACTAATTGCCCCCTGAACATGGACAAATGCCCACATGGGGTGATATCGCCCCCGTTGAGAAACATTGGCGTAGAGTGTTGATAAAGCATGATAATGTGAAAATGTATCTGTAATCTCTATCTACAATTCAGTCTCTACGGAGTGACACCACAATGAGATCTCGCACCACTTCAAAATCTTCCTAGGGCAGCCTCAGGTTTGGCCCATGGAAAAAGTTCTCTTTCCAATTTGGTCTGGGGGCAAAAACTGTTGGCCACCCCTGGGCTAGGCAGAGGTCAGCTGTAGTCTACCAAAAGTTATTTGGAAAATTCATTGGCCTATGGGAGATTGCAACTTCACATGTAAGATATAGGATTATTTTTTGAGCTTTCCTTTGGATAGAAGTTGCACTTATATGCCATAAAATACAAAAATGCATTCTATGGCATAAATATCAAATAAAACATGATCATGTTTCATTATAAAGTACTGCTGAAGTAATTTAGAACAACAAACTATTGTAATTTAATCTAAAAATATTGGTCTTGTGTGTAACAAATTTCCCTGAGATAACGATATCAATTCATATAATTACATATTTTTATTAACAAAGTGATATTGCTTAGTCAGGTTCTTGGCCAGAATTAACTTCTGGATTAGGACTTGGAATGGCTAATTAATACATTAAATACAACATATTTAGATTAACTGCAAGCAATTATGACTTTATTGTTTATTAAATGTAACAATTACTTCAATTATATTACTACAGTAATCCAGCATTACTATTTGATTATAATAATTTGGATTGTCATCTACATGAATTTTTTTTATTGACTTTCAAATAATTTTGAATCACTTAAAATCTTCCTATATTATTTATATAATTATCTAAAAATATAAAATTCTTTACTTACAAGATAATGCATAAAGGCACTTAATCCTAACAGTCTCATCTGTATCAGTTTCTAATCTTTCTAACAAGAGTTTCAAAAATCCCATTGACAAAGACATTTCTTGACAATATGGATTATTCTGAACGAGTTCGCCTATGAATTCGGCCATAATCGATCTTACTTCGGAATCCGACACCGCCAAAAGTGGTTTCAATACATCAAATCCACCAATTTTATGGAAATCTACAAAAGTAAAGTAGTAGTTACAAAGAAGTAAATGTTGCAGAAAGTTAAACATAAGTATTATACAAAGCCAAAATACATTTACATAAAAAAAATTACCCTGGGCATAATCTAATGATCCCGTATAATCAATTAGAGCTTTCACAGACATTTTGATAGTTGAGTAAGTTTCATCATTAGCAGTTCCATTATCTAAAATAGCAAGACATTTTTTTAATTCTTGAAGGCATTTTATCATTTCATCAATTACGGATGTAGTCATGCTGTTCAATGCTCCTTGAAGCCACTGTTGAGTCTATTCAAAAATTTTAAACAAATTTTACTTTATTGATATTACTGGAGTACATCATCAAGAATTCAAGATTACACACGGTCTTCTTGAGTATCCGTGTGTTATGGCTACATTTTGCTGCCTTCCGAGCTTTAGTAAGAAGGGCATTCACACATTGTACCAATACAATAGACAAGATAAAAAAACTCAAAACACCTGATAATATACCAGTAATATACGGATACTCAAGAAGACTCATACAAAGATTAGCATAAAAATACATCTATAATATTAGAGAGAAATCCCATCTTAATAACAAAGCAACAACACATTCCAACAGAGTTCAGCAAATTATTTTAGAGAATACAATAACTTTTCAAACAAGTTGACAAAAGTAATACATCAATCCTTCTGTTTGTTTGAATATGGGAGCTATATTAATATTCAAATGCATAAAAAGCCTCTCACAATAAACATTTCCTCAATATATATATAATCTTAAAAAATGAAAAAATTTCCTTAAAATTTCAAGTTTGTGCCAAAAATGTTTTGATATAATTCTTGCCATTTTTTATCTCTTTCTGTACAAAAAAAAGTAAAATACTGCACACACACACACACACATTAATTCAAATAAATTTCATTCATTTTTCTCCTAAGCATTCCAGCCAAAAACAAAAAGAATTGTGGATTAATTTTTAAAAAAACAAGTCAAATTTATCTGTAGTACTTTACCTTACTTACTTTTCTTTAAGTACAACCCTAATAATCCAATCAAACACACATAATAAGTTTGAATTAAAGCTATACACCAGTGTTTCTCAATGGGGGTGATATTGCTCCATGTGGGCGTTTTTCCATGTTCAGGGGGCGATTAGCAACAATTTATATTTTGGGGGGCAAAAAACAATTTTCTGGGCGATATAGTAAAACATTATATTAAGAAGAATTAGATATTTTATTCGCTGTATCGTACAGTAATTAAACAAATAACATTATACTAGTCAATAGTCTATTCAATGCAGTACGAAATTGGAGTTAGCCTTGTCCCTCGGAATTGGAATTTTGTAGTGAAGGGGGCAATACTACGTTGAAGGGGGCGACGATTCGTTAGAGGTTGAGAAACAATGCTATACACCAACCAAAACCAAATATTATTGGGCTAGAAACAACTATAATACTAATAATTTAAAAGACAATTTGGCATTAGAGTTAGGCATTAGGTGCCATCTCTTGATAAAGTATTATATTAGTATTATAGCCATTTCTAGCCCAATAATATTCAGCTTTGGTTGGTTTATAGCTTTAAATGTAATGCTGTTTGATTATTTAAATTTGAATTAACAGGAAAGCACTGTGTTATAGCTTCTAGACAATAATTAATAAATTTAACTTTAAAAGTGTTCCAATTCTTTAATTCTCACTTTAAATAGGTTCAAATATAATTTGAATAAATATTAAAATTAAATTTATTTATTGATTTAAAAAAATACTGTTTATAACATGAAAATGCATAAATTTAACATTTAAAAATAACTTTAAAAAATCAATACTGATATATCACATCATAGCATAAAATAACGACATTATTTCTACAGCACATCTGGTTTCAGTACATAATGAAAGATTCCTGTAATAGTTTCCACATCAAATAAATTATATTGGCTATCAAACAAAATACTTTATAAAACTACCAAAAACTGATGTTCACACTGATAAAATACTTCAAAGAATTTAGCAATTTTGGCAACATTTTATTCAAATTTTTATACAGTTACAAAGAAATTCAGCTGAAAATAAGTGATAAAAGCACTTGTAAATAAAAACCAAGTTTTTACAAGTATTGTCTAATATTGTATTGAATAACAATATACATATTTTCAATTTATTTTTTTATGATAAATTTATTATAAATATTATATCTTTATATGATATTTAACTTGTGTTAAAACATTTTTAATTTAAAAGACCAAAATGGTGATGATTTTCATACACAGTCAAATCCTTTAATACAAAGTCAAAAGGATTAAAAATTGGCACTTTGTATTAAGGTTTGTATTAAGCAAACTTACAAAAAATCAATGGTTTATCATCAAATGGCAAATGCCAAATTTTCTTTCAGTTCTCCACTGTTTTATCTTGTTTGGATATGTAACCCGTTAAGGACTTATCCTGAGATAACTCGAGATAAGAAATAAACAAATAAACTTGTGTTATGCATGCATAAACTTTATTGAGATACAGTACCTTAAAGAAACGATGAACACTCATTTTTTTGACATTGACTAGAGTTGGTATAACAGTGACCTAGCCACCAAACTGAATCCAGCAGCTGAATATGTAAAAAAACTTTAAAAATGTAAAACTAACTAATTTGTTTGAATTTCAATGGAAATGGCTTGTTTTGAATTTTAAAATTATATATACACCACTCACAAAACCAACACCAGCACTAGGAAAAGAAAAATTTACTAAAGTTTTCATCTATATGAAATAGACATCATCAGATAAACTATCATTGTCATCTAAGATTTTTTGTTTATCTTGATCAGCAACATCTTCATTTTTTAAAATTTTTTTCATAAAATCTGATATTTTCATTTGTTTGCTTTTTTCTAAAAGATCTTTATAAATTCCATTATATGGAGCCATGCATTTCTAAAGTTCTCTCTTGAACCTTACGCTTCTTTCAGTGGTAGGATCTGTATTTAGATAGTAACGTTCAAATTGTTTGGCCAAATTTATCCCTTCTTATATGCTTTTTAGGGTAAAATTTTGAACTTCAGGATTTTCATCTGTGCTACCATCCTTTGAATTAATTTGACCAATCTCAGATACCATTTTAACCAAATTTGCTTCATCGATCCCTTCTTCCATTGGTTCTTGGATATCTTCATGATTTATGTCATCAAAACCTTCCCCTCCCACAGATTTAGCATGTTTTAGTAATGCTTCAGTTCCGTTTTCTGCTGGATCAATTACATTAGAGCTTTGAACTGACTCTGCCCATAAATTCCTCCAACAAGCATTTAATGTTGATTTTATTTCTTTGATAGACAAAGATGAGATTAATACAGTCCAAAATTGCGAACAGCTTGCATGCCTGTATGACTTTGGTGGATTTGTTGTCTATTTTATTCACAATCCATTGAAATGAGTGGTTGATGTAATGAGTTTTAAATGTGGCTATGATTCCCTGATCTAATTGCTGAAGTAAAGAAGTTGTATTCGGTGGTAAAATATTATTTCAACATTTGGGTAATTTAAACTTTTTAAGTGGCTTGATGCATTCTCCAATATTAATAAAACTTTGAAATCCAGATTTTTTTTTTCCTTTAAATAGTTTTCTATATTTGTTACAAAATAGTTTAGAAACCATTTCTTAAATAAATCATCAGTTATTCAAGCTATTCTATTTGTGGTAACAATATACAGGTAAGGCACTCTTATTTAGATTTTTCATTACTCGATGAATGAGGGATTTATAAACTATCATGGGTTTAACATGTGATCTCCTGACGCATTACTACATATACGTAATGTTACACATTCTTTTGATATTTTAAAACCTAATGCAGCAGTTTTTTAAAATAAATGTTCTCTTGGGCAGTTTTTCCACCAAAGACTTGTCTCATCTGCATTAAAGACCTGGTGTGTTGTGAATCTGCTTCATTCAATCTATAGACTTCTCTAGATAAGTCTATAGACTTAAGACAAATGGCATTGAATCTTCTAAAATCAATGAATTTTATATCCATAATTAAAGATAAATTTTAATTCACTGTATGCTATTCATAAAAACATTTCAATTCTTTGCTTTTTATAAGATGTTCCAAGAATCCTAAATCATAAAACTGATAAAAAAGTAATGTAACTTAGAATGTAAGGAATGCTTTTTTCAGATAATACTTTATTTCTTGATTACAAACCCTGTTTTGGGTAATCTGTATTTTAAAAATAAACTTTTTTTAAAATGACCACAAACTTTTAAAATACAAAAGATTTAAAAACATGTTAAGAAGAATGCATTATAGAAATACCAAATATATAAAATTTTAATTTACAAAACGAACAAAAGTTTTTTACATTGATGTTTTAGCATTCACAATTATTTTAGCAGCAGTTTTCTCTATTTCCTCTAAGCTGGTGCTTAATTTCTGATATTTTCTTTTTACATCTTTCTTTGTCTTGAAGAGAGTTCTTTTCTTAAGATCATTCCTTTTTGTTACCTGGCACTGAATGGGCTGAAACAAAACAAGACTTGTCTTTTGCATCAACAGCTGAAAGCTGTGGACCCAAAGATTTTAGGGCTTTATCTACTACTTCTAGTTGGTTCTCAGACATTGATTCCAGACCCGCTTCAAAATTCTTAAGAACTTTTCTAACATTTTCTCACAATCTTGAAGGTGTTGAACTTGATGGTATGCTTAGTTTGTCTACAAGCAATGATGACTTTTCCTTTCTTTTATCTTCAAAAATAATCAATCTTTGTTCATTTTCTTCTGTACTGGATGAATTTAATAATTCATATTGCAATTCTGTATTGATGTGTTGCTCATTTTCTTTATTTTCTGTTGGAAATGGTTGTTGTTACTTTTCTCTTCTCTTTCCCAGCCATTCTCCATGCTTCCGCCCCATATAATAGAATGCTTTTAACAATAGCATTATATATTCTTTTTTCTCTTGTTCTAGTTATTTCTTCATTCCACCATATTCCATTTAATCTTTTAATTGCTCTCTTACCTTGTACTAATCTTGTATTAATTTCTAATGTATCTCTTCCATCTTGATGAATTTATATTCCAAGATAATTGTGCAAAATATCAAAAAGAGAAAAAATAACTAATGAGAGAATCAAAGACCTAATGGGATTGAAGGAGACAGTTTTGGAAAAAATAAAGAGGAAACAACTTATTTGGTTTGGACATGTGAAAAGAATGAGTGATGAGAGACTCCCGAAAATGTCAATGGAACACATTCCACAAAAAAAAAAAAGAAAAAAAGAGGAAGACCCAGATGAACTTGGTACAATGGAATAAAGTTAGCATGTAGTGAAAACAGGATTAAAGATGGAGAGATGGAGAAGGTTCTTGGAGATTGTAAGGCAACGTCAGACTCCATAAACTGAATATAGATATATATTCTATCTTTTAATATTTTTCATGTTCTTAAAATCTACTGTTAACAATTTATTTACTAATGAGATGTACAAATTAATAATTTATTTAACACTTTGTTAATTAGCCTGCTGAATATATTAAATATTTTCTTACCTTGATAAATGTTTGGAAAATATTTATAATATATTTACAATTAAAATAACTGCAGTCTCTAAAAATGAGTATAGTATTTTTTCACATGAAGCAATCATTAAAATTTATTGAAAAAGTGAACTTTTCAATAAATTTTAATGGTTGCATCACATGAAAAAATACTCAAGCTAATACACATATACATCCTAAATTTCTCATACCATTACAAGACAAATCAATAAAATATTTTTAATCCAATTGCAACATTAGCATGTATGTTAAAGAATTTCTATTATTATTACTTGTTCATTATCATTTTCAATAAGAATATTGAAATTTTATAAATCTTAATTTGTAATATTTTTAATAAAAATTATCACAGAAGTTGGTGCTTAAAGTTAAGTTTTGTGATAGTTTGTCCTATTAAATAAAATATCTAGACGCTAGTTATTTGGTCATGTGCTTATTTTTATTATAATATGAAAACTTCATAGAAAAATAGCTAGTTCAATATTTTAACTATCCATTGCTTAATCAAACGTGGGCAAGTTGGACAAATGCCCAGACACAGAAATATTAAGAATACAAAACACAATTTTCAAGGATAAAAACAGATTTCCTGTACAGATTTTCTGTTTTTGGAAGTATAAATTTCAATGACATCATTTACAGCAATTTTCAGACATTAAGTTTATAAATAATATTTGAATAAACTTGTATAATAAATGTTTGTTGTTATTTCAGAGAATGAATAATAATAATTTATCCATATAAAAACACCAGTGTAGTACTGAATCTATTCATTTGCATTTAAAATTATAAAACTTTTATTTGTAATTTAAAACACACAATAACAAAATTCAAGCTGCTAGATACAGATAGCAGTTTGCTACAGTTATAAGCTGCAGAAAACAAACAAACAAATTAGAAAACACTAAGTATTAAATCTTGTTTTTGCATACAGATTGCAAGAATGGTTTAAAATGCTCCTCAGAATACCATATCTGACATGCTGCCTCTCAACTATAGTCATGAGATATTTCAAGGTTACAAAAGTTCATCAATTATTTGTCATATTTAGTGACAAAGAGTTTGTGGAATAAATAACAACAGAATAGTATGCAATGAAACAAAAATTGAGATATTCTCAGCCATAAGTATGTCACACACACATACATGCATAATGAGTAAACTGCAAAAAAAAAGCCACAAAACAATCAGCTGAAATATAGGAATGAATTCCACAGGAATTTTTAAACGAATGCCTCTCGCACAGAGTTACTCAGAGGAATAAAAGAACACACCCTTTATCAGAGCTCTACACAATGTCCGTAGGAGCAAAAGCAAAAAGTCAAAGAAACCAATGGTCTTCACATGACCCTTCAAGAGATATTGCTCCCCACAAAAAAACAAAAAAAAAAAGGCCAACTGAAATTTGAAGACCCTCAAAAATGAGGTAAAATTTAAAAGTGAAAAAATCTGGAACTACTTCTCAAAACAACGCTAAAGGTCAATTGTTTTCCATTTTTACTAGAGATGAATAAAAGCTCATAAAACATGAGAAACACTATTGCACTGACTAATTCCAGGGTGCAGTCAGAATCACACTGCATGTTCCATTAAGTCTATAGTGTTTAACAACCAGCACATATGTTGATTTTGGTGTTACATCTCACAAAGGGTCACAGACCATTGTTTTGACTATTTTACTTCTGCAGGTGTGGACTACAGCTGCGATAAGGACAACCACCTCATTCAGAAGAGGCACTTTTATCCACATGGTCACAGCCTACCATTACCCTAAAGCAGTGTTTCCCAACCCATGTGGCCATGACACATTTGTGTTACAAGAGTGTCTTGGGTGTGTCATGGAAATATTAGATAACTTATAATTTTGAATAAGCTTTTTTTTAAAATTTCATTTGCCTTTCATCATTTTACTGCCACTGACTGAATGGTGGAGGAGAAGGAAGAGGAGGAGGAGGTATTCATTAAAATGCCAACCGTTGCAAAATTTGCGGCATCAGCATACCGCTCATAAAAGTCGTGCATGTCTATGCATACGCCGGCACACCAACTCTTTGGAGCTTCTATAAATGTTGCGACTTACCAGCTTAAAGCTCTTTAAAATACTAGAGCCAATACTAGCTTTTTATACATTGATTCAAATAGTCTTATTTATTTATTTTTTTTATAGTTATTTGTAAAACTAAGTTTTTTTCTTCATAAGTTTAACTTCCGTATTATCAATATTTTTTTACAAGAGCTGTGATTTATTTTAAATTTTAAACACAATTGTGGCAATTTTAAACATTTTTATTTTGAAAATTGCAGCGTGTCACAGGAGTCTTGTTAAATTCAAAGTTAAAGTCCAAAATTAAAACCAGAATAGATAGCTTGTAATAAAATAAACACCATACACAATTTTCCAGCAACAGGACTCACAAAAACTGCTATTGCTGGAAAATTGTATATGGTGTTTATTTTATTACAAATTATATATTCAAAGTGCATTGCTAATCCAAAAAGATTGGGAAACACTGCTCTAGAGTATCATTTTGAGTTTCAAATGTTTTTAATCATATCAGATATAATAAATGGATATACAGTGGTACCTCAGGATATGAATGCCCCAGCATACGAAATTTTCAGGATACGACATGAAATTCAAACATACAGTATTTTTGCTCCACGATACGAACAAAAATTCACCATATAATGCTACATTAGTTCACAGCGCCATTTTTTATTCACTTCTGTTCATCAGTCTCAGTCCGCGTGTTTGCTTCGTCGTGGAAGGATCTCGCTCGATAAAGGAAATCTCGAGGTATTATCAGAAAGTGACTGATTTTATTGAAAAGAAACATCCAGAAAAGGTTCACACTGGCCGTATTGCCACTTGGAGTAATGACATTTGCCTAAGTCATTTTAGAAACATTTTAAAAAGTAGGCAAAGCCAAACCTCTTTGGATAAATATTTTACCAAGCGACCTCTATCCAGCAAAAGTGCTGGTGGAAGTGAAAGAAAGAAAGCAAAAAGCTGTGAATAAAAATTAAAAAATATATATATAAAACAACACTAATTTTTTATCTTTTCTAAGTTATTTTTAAGTTATTGTTACATTATGTTATGTAAGTTAAGTTTTAGTATCATTTCCCTTCTCTCTCTCTTCTGCCACCAGTTTACACCTCCACCACCGTCTATCCTCAAAGGTAAAGTGCATTTTTTTTTTATCAATTATTCTATTATGGTTATTTATACATTTACAACTACAAAATGCATTTTTCAGTGTTTTCCTTACTATAGTTATTTTTTTTTAATGTACTACTTTGCTTTAATTTAAGTGTGTTTTTCGTGTTGGAACGAATTATTTGGTTTTACATGTAATCGTATGGGGAAAATGGTTCACCTTACGACATTTTCATGATACGATCTCAGTTTGGAATGGATTAATTTCGTATCCTGAGGTACCACTGTATTAATAACTAGTTGAAAATGTTTTCAGTAATAAATTTCAATTCAAATAATGCAAATGCAGATATTCTCAGCAAAATTTACTGTAAAATGTACTGCAGTAAATATTGCAAGTATAATATATTTCCACAATTAAGATGATCTTCAGATAAGATGAGGTATAAATTTTTGTCAAAGTTTTATACTTTTAGCATATATCTGTCCTGTAAGATGACCGCCAAACTATCAATGGCCTATAAATTTACTTTAGATCAGCAATCATCATCTGGATAATAATACTGTGTAGCGTATATGGAATTATGTCCTATTCATAATTTTTCGAATGAACAAATTTTATTTACTTGCCTTGCGATTGTTGCAAACATTTGCACTGATTCGGGCATTCGGGTAATGACCTTGACTATTCACAAAGATGTCGTATGGACTATTCTATTTTGTGTACATTCCCTACTCTCTACAAGTAAATAATTACGGTTTGTCTGTTTTTTCCTCAGTAGCTCGATAAGAATAATTTTTAATATTTATTTTGTTCTAGTATTGTCTTTATTGTTACATAACTCATATAGCGTATTTAAATAATATGATAGATTTTTCAATAAGTTTTAGTAATTTTCAAGATCAGTCACAGTTGGTGGTTGCACACATAAAGGAAAAGCCTTCTTCTTCATTGTTACGTTTTTGCCTATAGAATCACATGCCAAATCATTAACTCACATGTACTGTACCTCTAACAAGTTTCATTGTAGTGTTGTGTGTTGTGTGTTCAAACAATTTGTACTATAAGTGTAATCAGTGTAAAGTGTGGGCCTAATCATGGAACCAACAAAGAGAAGGAAATATGAAGCAAGCTTCAAGTTAAAAATCATAAAACAGGCTAAAGAATCAAACAACTGTGTTGCAGCAAAGGCTTTCAATATAACAGAGAAGATAGTAAGAGATGGGAGAAAGAATGAAGATGATATTAAAAAAATGCCAACAAAAATATGTTCTATGATGAGAGGAATAGCTTGCTGGCCACATTTAGAAAATAACATTGCAGAATGGGTACAAGAATAGAGGCAAAATTGTTATGTTGTTACAAGAAACATGATTAGGGCTTATGCATTGATGTGGGCACAGGCCAATCCGGAACAAGACAAAGAATTTAAAGCAACAGTAGGTTGGTGCAATCGTTTCATGAACAGATAAAATCTGGTAATATGACAGAAAACAAAAATTGTGCAGAAATTACCATAAGATCTTGATCATAATGTCATGAGTTTTCACAAGTTTGTTATTGGTATGCAGCAAAATACAACTTTCCATTATCTAATATTGGAAATATGGATGAAACACTGATGAACTTTGACATAATAAAGAATAGAACCATGGAAACAAAAGGCATAAAAACTGTTCAAGTCAGAAATACAGGCTGTGAAAAGACCAGGTTTATAGTAGTATTAACATGCATGGCAGATGGAACAAAGTTAGAACCCATGATCATTTTCAAGAGGAAAACTACTCCTAAAATAAAACTCCCACCTGACATTTTTGAACATTTTCACAAAAAGGGTTGGATGGACAAGAATGGTGTAAAATTGTGGATGGAAAATGTGTGGCAGAAGCGACCAGGTGCTCTACGAAATCAACACAGTTTGTTGGTGCGGGATATGTTTCACAGTCACGCAACTGAGAACTCTAAAAATCACTTAGCACAGAATAACACTAAGATTGCTGTTATAACGGGTGGATTAATTTCGATGCTACAACCTTTAGACATCTCTCTGATTAAACCATTCAAAAATCACATGCTTGGACAATGCAATAACTGGATGATAAGTGGTGAAAAGTCGTATACGAAAGGTGGAGTTTTGTGGGCTGCGTCACTTGATGCGCCGTGTGATTTTGTGATCAAATCACGGTAAAAAGTGAAAATGGAAACAGTGAGCAAATCCTTTAAAAAGTGTGGGATTTCTAATGCTACAGATGGCACCGAGGACGATTTGTTACGGGATACCGATAACAAAGTGGAAATTGACTCGCTAGGTACAGAATGGGAACCGTATGACGAGCTTCTCAACAACGAAACGTACTTGAGGAACTATTTGCCTTAGGTGACGAATGTGAGGATTTTGCAGGATTTTAAATACATTGATGAGCGATTTGTTTTATTTTATTTTATAATGGTTTTAATTTACATAAATTTTAATCTAATTTCTTTTGTATCTCTCCTATAAGACTACCTCGAATTTTAGGGGTCTTTTTTTATGATTTATCTGTATTTATATTACAGACAATATTCAACATTTGTGGAGGTATTAAAGCTTAAAATTCACTCCGTAAAAGCTATTTATAGAGTAAATTTTCTGCAATGTTGCCATATCAATGAATTTCAATAATAATATAAGCTACTTTTATAGGCAAATATTGAAATTTGTGTAAAAATAACAGAAACTTGAAAATTCTCTTACTTCAGGGTTCATTCGATTTGTTTGATTATCGTCATTGGAGCCGCTGGCTTCCAAACACACTTTTAAAAGTTCCTGCAAGTTATTCGGATTTCTCCCACTCATCTTTAAATTAATAACTTACAATAATTTCTATAAACAGTGCAGTTTACAGACAACGTGTTTCAATAAACGGGACCTCTATCGGAAATTTTTTTTTCCAGAAATTTCTACGCATTAAATAATTATTACTATTATATTTTATATCGATCGAATATTTAAAATTGTACTTAAACTTAACTTAAAGCAATAATAACAAATAGAAATAATTAATAATAATAACGATAATTTAATACGTAAGATAATGTCGTTATATATTAATTTATATACAGTGAACCTACATTTTACGGGCGAGTATCGCGCTACTGTTGCTCCTTTCGTTGGAATCGAATACTCGTACTCGAATGCTACGCAATACTATTTTAGCGCGTGTTTCGTTCGAAACGACGATGTCTATTTTGTAAAAATGTAATTCGGCCAGTAAAAAATACGTTGCCGATGGAAATCGAATTGCATTTTTACAAATGGTTGAAATTCGCGCTTTGAAAAACGCGTACTTGGAATGCGTAAGAATATTTTGTATTAAAACATTCTAATCGTCTGTCGTCTTTGTATAAAAAAATTTTTGCATGCTTTTGCAAAATATTCTATTAATACTCGGCTGACGGACCCGAGCCGACCGATCTGGTATGTTGAGTTCGACAACGAAAACAATCTGTTATTACTAATTTAAATAAGAAGTAAGTATTCCGATGATTAAAGATTGAATCCGAGAGTAAACGAGACAAGCGATTGGCGGGGAAAATTGCGCATAAGTCGTAGGGCCACGAATATTTTCTATACTCCATGTATACAACCCATTTTTATCATTTATAAGTGACGGGATTAACTTACGTCGAGGACCAGATTTGGCGGAGACTTAGTTTGGGTACCACTGTTCTATACAATTCCAAAAGCTTTTGGGAACTTATAAAATTTTACAATTACAATAAACCTCCGCTAAGTCTAGCCGCGTTAACTCAAAACTGCTTCAGGTTCCGGGTATAATTGTTTTTTCTTTTTTTACTCTTTCCGTCTTGTGGGCACTAAGAGGGCCTCTTTTAGCGAGGCCCACAATAGGGCGGCCGGGTGGTGTGTGACGGGGTCCGACATATTCGGACGGACCACCCCCAAAAAATTCCTGGGATTTTTTCGACCCGTCCGGATTCGATTCCGTGACCCCCAGAGCGGTAGACTGTCACCTTGACGGCTCGACCATCCGGCCGCTTCCCGGGGTAGTATTTAGGGTTTTCCGTGTAATACAAAAATAATTTCTTACGTTGAAATTGTGGACACTTTTAACTCAGATCTATTTTCCTATATACACCACCCTGTGATAAGTCCATAATCTTCACGTTCTTTTCTTACATTCTGCGTGAATATAGACAATTAAGAGGAGCAAGCACTACGGCATCACGACAAATTTAAGCTTTTATAAACGTTAAGAGTAAGTCTAGTAGTCTATCTGATAACTTTACTTTAAAAAGAAATAAAGTGTTAAAAGTTTTTTTTTTCTTTTTTTGTTATTTCTGAGGGGTTTAAATGTTATTAACTAGTACATACAATTTCAACTATTTTTTATAAAAACAAAGTCACTAAATAGTAAACTAGTTAAATTACATTGTTTTTTAGTAACATTTCTATAGTTAACTATGTATAAGTACAGAACCGGCCCTACCATAGGGCAAACGGAGCAGCCGCTCCAGGCGCTAAGTCCTAGGGGGCTCCAAGTGGTAAAGAAAATTAAATGGTACAAATTAGGGGCAACCAACAGAGGCGCCATAATAGGATCTCGCTCCATCCTAAAACTTTCCTCGGGCCGGCGCTGTATAAGTAGTTAGTAGGTATCTAATATCCGATCCTATCCGATTGGATATCTCTCCTACTTGCAACTCGGACATCACCTACAAGTAAAAGCCTAAATAAAATCGACTAAAAGACGAACTATCGGTGATTCGGTTTGTGTTATTTTTTTGATTTTTGATGTGGAGATTGTATTGATGTTACCTTTAATTCTTGTTTTTGATTATGGTTTATTCTTGTTTTTTTTTTTTGTTTCTTTTATTTGTTTTAATTTTGTTATTGGGTACTTTCCCGATGATCTAAAACGAAATAACTTTAAGAGCCTGTCACCCTAGTCACAACAAAACCTCTACCCCATCCCCTAGGTCACAGTGGTCCCCAACCCCCGGGCCGCGGACCGGTACCGGTCCATGGATCAAATGGTACCGGGCCGCCCAAGGAACATTAAATTATTTCCATTTTATTTACTATGGTGTATTTGTCTCGGGTTTGTGCGACTTTTAATAAACGACAGAACAACGAAATAAACTGGACATAAGAAACACACTTCGGGTGTCATTGTCTTCTATTACCCCCAGATAGAACCGTCTCGTTGCAAAGAAATAAGCTCAGGGTTCTCATTGATTTAGCGTTCTAGTGAGTTAAAATGTTAAATCACATTACTGTATACGTATTCATTTTTTGGTGTAACTGTATTTTATTTTGAAGGCATGTTTAAATACAGTGAAATTAAAATTATTGAATTAAATCAATATAAAATATGAACAATCAACGTCCCCCCTCAGTGGGCCGCGGTAAAGTTATCAAACGTTGACCGGTCCGCAACAATAAAAAGGTTGGGGACCGTTGCCCTAGGACACCCTCTGCTCCAGGTATTTATCGACTCGCGAACCACTGTAAACTCAATCTCTCGAGAACCGCGGAAATATGTAGACCTATTTTAACTCGATTTATTATAACTCGTTAACGCTATAAATTGTGTACAATGTATTTTCCTTTACAAATAAACGGTTGTTTAGTTAACCTGGCATCCGAGTGATATACTTTTGGTACGCCGTCTCTCAACACTCCTCCATCCCGAATCCGATCCCCCGCACACGCAGCCGCTCGCGTGACCAACGTTCTAATACCGAATCAATACGCCGTCTCGGCTTCCGTGTCAATCGGGACACGGTAGTGTCAGTCCTAAAAGGCGCTAAATAGGCGCCGACCCTCCGGTCACACTACATAGAGTGGCTGTAGCGACACTGCGTTTAAAGAAAATTGAATACACGTCCTCCATTTGCCGTTTAGTCAAGGGGCGTGTCATTTGTGTTGTGTAAAAGCTAGAATAGCGAGGTTGCGGCCGAAGTTTTCAATGCGAAAACGTGAACGTCACGTTTTCGCATTGAAAACTTCGGCCGCAACCTCGCTAATATTCTAACTCGTTGTAAAAGTGTACAGAATAAAGGAAGCGTTTTTAATATTAAATGAATAATATAATAGTAATTTAGATTATTATTTGTACTATATTAATAAAAAAATGGGGCTTCATCGGACTTCAATAAGCTCTAGGCCCCGAAAACCCTAGATCCCCTGCATCTATGCTCCTTATACATAAACTATCTTTCCAAATTTCATTTCTTACAGGTACCAAAGTATACACACGGAGTATTTATTTATTTATTTTTAATTTTTTGACTTTTTTGGGTTAAGAGGTCTCAAAACGAAAATCAAGAATGTTTGGAAATGCATTTAACTTATTGTTACAGAATATATTGTTCAGAATCTTCTTACTCGTACGCACTATGCAATCTTCATCGGATACATTTAAGAAGATCCTGTTAGTTCTCACAGGTTAAAAAGAGTAACAAAATAAAATAAATAAAAATGTTAGAAAATAAAACATAGAAACAAAACAAGACTCCAAAAATATCTTACAACGCTTACTTTTATTGTATTTTTTAAATGTAAATTGTTGTTATTTCGTCTTTGAAATTAGGAGGCCACAATAAAAGAAAGGTAGAGTCTATTCTAAGTGTGAGCGAACCCGGATCCTCCTTTTAGGAGCGTCTTTACTTTCCACACTACCACCCGAGCGGCACGCCTTAAATAATCGTTTTTTAATCTACAAAAATTAAATTTGCAACATTTTTATTATTTGTTTATTATTTTTGTATTGTTACAAAACGTTATAGCGTTTTCCATTTTTTTTTGTTACGATACAATTAAATTGGTTGAAATGAAAATATGTTATTGTATTTAATAGAAAGGCGATACAAAGATGATTGAGATTTAACTAAAATAATTAAAACCTGTTTTAATTTATTTCTAAGAAAACTTTAATTTATAAAAATAATGAAACATTGAATTAATTTCGTCATTGATGTCGTTTACGGTAACAAGATTGTTTCGTCATCGAGAACAATATGTTTTAAATAGTCATTAATTTGCGTTTGCGATCTTATTATTATTCACTTCTCAAGCAAAAGATAATATTACAATATATTTAAAACATTAATGTTTTTATAAAGATTATATTTACACCGATAATATGTAAATATGGTGCTAACATAATGCTTTTTGAAAACTCCGCCTCGTGGTAGGATTACCATACGTCCGTACTTTAAAGGCTTTGTCCGTGTCGTACTTAAAAAATAAAGTGTTCGTACTTTTCGACTGATCGCGCAGTTAATAGCTAAACCATAAAAGGGCCTCATTTAGCAAACTTATCACGGATTCGACCAGACCCACAACGGAGCGGATGGATGGTGAAGGGCAAGGTCTTAGAATATATAAGACCTTGGATGAAGGGTCTGACATATTCGGACCAATGTTGCCACTTGCCACGCCGTTTGCTTGCCATCGGTAGATTCCTTGGGCAATTTTCGGTAGATGACTTTTTGTTGCAGTAAGAGGGTTGCACATAAACAATGACATGTTTTCCGTCATTTATTTTGTTATAAACTATAAAACAATAAAAAAACTAATACAGAACATTTATGTAAAAAAATAATTTACTAATTAAGTACAGTCGACCCCCCTATAACGCGGGTTCATATAATGCGGATTTTCCACTTGAAATATTTATGCCTTTGCCACAAGGCTTGCGAAGTATAAATTGTCGCTCTTTTTACTTTGGGTTAACCGCTCTTTGAACTCTGTTAGGGCTTCCCACTCGTGTTTTAGAATTGTTCATATTTATTTTTTAGTAACACCGGTACTAGAGCCTTCATCACCACTATTTTACATACTTTTGGTCACTATTTCACATACTTTTGGTCACTCATTTTTGGATTTCTAATATTTTTTAATTATCCACAGTGTGAATAATTAAAAGAGTACATTTTTGGCGATTTCTGTTATAATGTAACCAATGATTATGCTACTACGTAATAGAGGGCGCTAAACAGATAAGCAGAAATAACTTTGTATTGCAATAAAGTCTTTTACAATATATAAGAAATGAAGGTACAAAAGAATGTTTTATTGAGAATTTTTAGATACATTAAAGATAAAATTTTCTTTCTTGAATTATCGTCAACTTTTCGGTAGATTTAGTGCTTCAATCGGTAGAAGCGGCAACGCTGATTCGGACTAACCATCCCCCAAAAATTCCCAGGGTTTTTCGACTCGTCCGGACAGCTAAATTCTCCATATAAACAAATAGAAGAAGAAGAAAAAGAAGAAGAAGACTCGTCCGGATACGTGCGACTAAATATCCAGATGGCACAACGCGCCGATTGGTCGGCCGAATGACGTCAACCCACCGAAATAGGAAATGCTGGCCGATTATATTTTGTGGTCGTCAGAACAAAGTCACGCAGAAATAGATTATTTTTTTAGTTGTAATATTGAGTAAGTATAAAGTGAAAATGCAGTATAAAGTTTAGCTCGCATGTTTTCTTAAATTTATAGGAATAATTTTAAAATGGTTTACTTTTACTTAATAAATTACTAAGATTGTTTATTTTTTTGAACGAATTTTAACTTCATACTTGATCTTTATGTACTGTACATTACCTCTGAACCAAATCATACGCAATAGATAATCTTAATAGTCCGATTAGTGTTTTAAATTTAAATATACGCGCGCAGATAATGAATAACAGAAAATTTATAATTTGTTACAGATATTATTTACAAAAAGTTCGAGAAAGGATGAAATTTACAGTTAAGACGAGTCAAATAATTTTTTGAATTTGTCACACGCATTTAATATAGTTAGACGAAACAATAAAATTAGCTAAGTTTTGTATATCCCTGAAAGAGAAATTTTCACAAATCTTGCTTAACAAATTATAAAGTTTAAATGTAAAAGTTATTGAACAATTTTGAATAAAGAATAGACCTATTCTCCTTAGATTACTGTCATCAGAAAATTTTTTTTAATGCTTTAGTCAGGATTGACAGTTCTTTCTATCGATAGATATTTTGTGCTTTTGAATGTCAGTTCAAAATCTGTGTGTTAAGAAACAATACTTTTCAAATTTAATATAAAAAAGAAATTTTATGTATCCAGTTCCATAATAGATATACAGTATCTGTAAATATGTTTAATCAAATTTATATGACCATTTTTCAAATTAAAAGTATAGAATTCTTGTATAAATTATTTAATAATCAATGATACTGTAAGTATTTAAATTCCTTTGAATATGTTTTAAATAAGAATTTCTACGCATTTCATCATGGAAATTGTTTATCAATATAAATGCCAGGAAAAAGTAATGCTGCATTTGTACTGTAATGTTTTCATAGTAAGCTATTTTTGTTTGTGTTGCGTAGGAAAATATAAAGCGAAGTGATTAAGTTTCCACAGGATTTGATTTGAAAAGCAAACCAATGGATTGGAGAATTTGTAGAAAAGATATCTTATTATTTACAATGTTTTAACAATTATGCATTAAAAACTATGAATTATGTTTAGGTGAAAATTATATTAAATTGTTAACTAATCTGCATTTCCACTTAGCATATTCTGTTGTAATATATATACAGTAGAGCGTCGTTTATCCGAAGGTCGGTTATCCGAAGGAATTCCAGTCGACAAATTTAAATTTTCGCCAGTGCTGTGGCGCTGTAATCTTTGGCTATGTCTTCGGCTACTCAAATATTTTACGTTTTTGATGCTAAATTAACTTCTGAAGTATAATTTTTTATTGTTTTTATATTTTTCAATATATTTATTTTGTTTGTACAAAATAAAGAAATAATTTTTAACGATACAATAGTCTTCGTTAAGCTTAACATTGACGAAAATTCAACGCGAAGCGACACACAACGGAGAAAAATTTCTACACGGGATAAATTAATATATTTTTTTGTACATAATTGGTTATCCGAAAAATAAGTTATCCGAACAACCCCAGTCCCCAATTGATTCGGATAAACGACGCTCTACTGTATAAAACATTAAATACAAGTTTCTGTAAGGTTAAAAATACTGTATTATCTAATAAAGAATGTAAAAAAAATCTTAATTTGCAATTTACATTTGTTGTTTTTGATTATTTTATTATTATAGGAAATGTACAAAAATGCTTTATTGAAATGAAAAACACAAAAGTTACTTCTCGATGTTTAAAACTCTCTCAACATTAAAATCTTTGATGCCACGTAATTTAGTTTAATTATAACATTAATGTCAATACACACAAGAGCTAGTGAAATTATAAGTGCCTTTTATCGAGATTTAGATTAAATGTCTGTAATTATAACGTCTGCCCGCTCTCAAAACTCTTACAAAGTTTAGGCTAATTGATCAACATTTCCAGTAGGTTGACGTCATTCAGCCGACCAATCAGCGCGTTGTGCCATCTGGATATTTAGTCGCACGTGTCCGGATTCGATCCCGGTCCTCGGAGCTGTAGGGCGCCACCTTAATCGTTCGACCAAAGTAAAACTATATTTAATAACGTAATATTTTCTTTCCCTTGAACAGATCTGATTTTAATTATTTTATAATCGAGTAATAACACACAAAGACAATTAATAAACAGATAATCATACATTTTGTTTTATAATTTACGAAAAACTAATTTGGAATTTTTGAATATTCGACCATGATGGAAAAACCGAAACTAACTCGAGCATTTCGTCACCGATCCACCCGGCGGCCGATAAGCGAACTAAACGTTATGATTTAAAGGGAAGAGAGATGGACGTACGGACGGAGGTGAACGGAATATACATTTATAAACAGAGAAATATTTTATCTGAAATTGGAATAACGGTATTTATTTTTTGAATACGCGCAGAATACGACGACGTAGGGTCTCAGATGTAACGATAAAATGATGTCGAATGTCGTCTCGATGACTATGGTGGAGACTCTGCGAGCGAATGAATCGACGAAGGAGAAATTGCTCACATCGATACAAACCAACCTGAAAAAGGTAAATTTGTTTAATTATTTAAAATTTCGTTAGTTAATCGCCATCGGAGTCGAGTATCCGGAAGGAAATTGTTGTTTATCAATGACTCACCAATGACTTAACTCTCCTTGGCCTTGAGAATCATTCGAGAGAAGTCTTTCTTCGTCATTTTCCTATTTTTAACGCGTTTATATTCATTTCTACCACACAAAACCGTAATCTGTAAACACAAAATGCAAATCACACTCCACTAATCAAAATAAATGCACTCGGTAATTGTAGCTGCAATTCCTTTTAATGTAAACATTGTAACTCAATGATTTTTTTTTGTTGCAGTCTTGTTTTTGAATTAGGAAACTGTAAAAATATTCTCTCATTTTTGTAATTTAATATATAATAATTTTACACCTACACCAAAATTTCTGTTTGTCTTGTTTCGTAACAAATGAAATCGTTTAGATTTGATTATATTAAGCCACACGACGCCTTCGGATTCTTTCGAGTTTGATTTTTCGGATGATTCGTCTTGCAAAAGATAACGACGGACTGATACGAATCGTGTCGTTCTCTTATCGCTTGCGGGTTAAAGTCGAGTCGTTTTTGAAGACCGCGTCGAAAAGAATCGAATTTGTCGCCCGATCGTTTAATTTGCCATATTTAAATAGAGATTTTGATTTAAAATCTCCTTTAATGCGATAAATGATATAACCCAAACTATTTTTGGCTCCCGTATTTGTTTAATCTCTAAATATTTATCGAAATTTAATCTCTCGCTGTGATATCTGTTTGATGTGTTGATGTTCGGTTAAAGTATTACCATTGGATGTCGTGGTTGTTTAATTTAAATGTGGATTAAAGTGATGTTACCTTTGCCGAATTTGATTTTGATGCAAAATTAATGTGTAAAACAAATTTTGGGTAATGTGCATTAATCTATGTTCACGTGCATATTTATTATCTTGTATTTTATCATTAATGAATTGTTTCTGTTTACTTACAGGTTATGATTTTGATTTTACATTGAATGAATTAAATAAATTTTGGTATGATTTTTTGTAAAAGACTGACAGTTAATAGTTTTACTTAACTAATTTTTTTTGAAATAAACATTTGAAATTATGACATAAAGAATAACTAAGCTATGACAAGAGATAACTAAAACTTGATTCTGTGGAGTTATTCTGAGTGATGTTGGATTAATAATTGTATTAATAAAAAACTATATGAACATTCCAGCCTGATGAAATATGCAATAGTAGGCCTATTTATAAACATTAAATAAATCTGCTACCTTGGCTGAGCGGTCAAGGTGGCAGCCAACCGCTCTGGGAAACCCCCGGTTCAAATCAGGACAGGTCGATAAATCCTCAGGAATTTTGGGAGTGGTCCGTTTGGATATGTTGGGCCTCGTCCCCCAACACCCGGCTGCTCCGGGCTTGCAAAAAGAGGCCCTCTTAATGCCCACAAGGTGGAAAAAATTAAAAAAATAAAATAAAATAAATTTTATCATTCCTGGAAAGAAAAATTTTTTTTTGTTTTTTGTATGTAATATAGAGAACAAGACTTAACAATAACTAGAATAACTTAATTCATAATCAAGTAACCTAACAAATCAATACTATGATTTTTCTGGAAAACTTCATATCTGTTATTTTATATAATTTCTAGTGGCATTTGCAATTTGATTGAAATAATCCTCCCTTGGTACTTCACTAAGATTCTCAATCATTACTTGTTACTAATTTGGTAAAATTACTGATTTTTGTTTGTTTCAAATTATGGACTGCTAATGCATCTAAATTCAAGTTTCAAATATTATGGGATTCCGAGATACAATAAATCTGATTTCAATTTTTTTTTTAACATAAATGACGTTATCTGAAATTTCTAAAGTATAAATATTTGCTGAAAAATAGAGTTTCAGTTACCTTAGTACCTCTTTGTAAACCACATTTGTGGTACTGCTTTTGGGATTAAGACTTTTTAAGCCTTAATCCTCTCTCTCCCCCCTCCTGGGAATTTCAAAAAATTCTTTTTGTGCATTTTCATGATGTACCCTAACTGTGTACTAAATTTCACTTCTTTAGGTTTAGTGGTTTGCTCTGGGCAATGATGAGTCAGTCAGTCAGTCAGGACATGTAATTTTATATATATATATAGATTAAGAAAGGAATATTGGAATAATCTATTTTTAATTAATTCTTTTTATTCTCTGTAGCTTGCTAATTGACACCTCATTATTAAAATGGTTTATACATTCATAAATGTGTTTTTTTTTTTTTCAGATTAACATTCAAAAATTTATATTAATTATTTGTTTTAATGTTACAAGTGCTAATTAAACATACTTATCAAAGTAAATAACTAGGTATGAACTATAACACTAAGATAAATATTTTACATAAGTATTTATCAAACTGTGACTAATGTCTTTGAAGATCAGTTTTCAGTTAGTAAATAAATTTATAAACAGATTTAAGTTTAAATCAAAATGAAGCTTTATTTGAATTAATCAAATTTTGAAATTTTTCAAAATCAGACATTAATCATTTTTATGAATTTATCTCTATTAGGTTGGATGAAAAAGTTCTGACTTAACCAGGAAATACTTATCACAGCTGGTTGAAAATATAGAACTATTCAACATAGTCCCTGTGAAGTGTGATGCATCTGGTTCTTCATCTTTGTTGAAACTCCTCATAAAAAAAGATTCGCCCTGTGTGTCACACACTACTTTTGCATGGGTGTCATTTGAATAATGTTGTTTCAGATATCTTACCATTACTGGTAAATGATAGTGCCAAATCTGGGAAATGTTCTAATTCAAAGGCATATTTTTCAATTGTCTGTATGACCTAGTATGCTTTGTGACTGAGTGCGTTACCTTGATGGAAGATGATTCCTCTCTCTCATTTTCTCCAGGTGTTTCTCTTTAATTGCATTGCACAGTTGAGCAACAGTGCCATGTAATAGTCACTGTTGATTGACTGTCCTTCTACCAAAAAGTCGATGAGCAGCACTCACTTTCCATCTCCCAAAAAATCAAGGCCATGACCTTGCTGGCTGATGGCTGAGTTCAGAATTTCTTTGCAAGTGAGGAGTCCTTGTGCTTCTATTGTTTTGATTGGAATTTTGTTCTGGATTAAGATGATGCACTCAGGTTTCATTTTGGATGATGAGATGGCTCAGAAAGTTTTCTTTGTTGGCTTTCAGTCACTAAAAATAAAATTATGACTGTTTTCTTGAATGTATTTCTGATTGACTGTCAGTCTGTGAGGGTAAGCATGCTGAAACTTTTCTTGTGTCTAATTTAACAGGATAGTGATCTTCATATGTTAGTTTGATATCCTTATTTCATCTGCAATGAATCAAAAATGTTACATGGCAGTCTTGTAGAATGATGCCATGTACTTTTGTGACATTCTCATTGACATTTGCCATTCTCTGTTTCTAGAATGTATCTAATTTTTCAAGTGATGAAAAATATTGCACACTGCAGTTATAGTTCATGTAGAGTTGTAGACAATAAAAAGTTATAGAAGCTAGGAAACAAAAATGGGACAACTTGTTGAAAGCTTTTCTAGGAACTATTTTACAGTTTTCAACAAAATATTAATTTATTTAAGCACAGAATTACCAAAAAAAGAAATTATTGTCAGCTAGCAAATCCTAATTTGTTTTTTGGGAGGCCAAGATTATAAAAGATCATAATCTAAGACAAAATGTATGACCAAAAAATACATATCTTCAAGAATTTTATGTAATTCTAAATGTTGTGAGCTTGTCCTATTCAAACAAGTAGCCACAAACTCATTCTTATTTTTGCATTTTATTATTTATATCATGCAATTTTTATGAAATAAATAAATAAAACTTAATGTTACTCTTTCCATTCATTATATTATTTTTTTCATAACAAAGTTCATTTTTACACAATTGAAGTTGGATAGTCCACACATTATCCAAGTAAAACTAGAAACTTTTATTTTATTTAGCTTTATCCAGAACTTTTGGATAACATGGACTTTAGCTGAGTTAAGTCAGGTTTATCCAAGTTTTGGTCTTTCCATAACATATTAATTATTGTCTTGTAATTACAAATCATTAAAAAATTTTTTTTAAATGTCTGAAGCAGAGAGCATTTTAATTATTATTTTTGTATCTACAACATTGTTTTAATCAAAAAATATATTTTATCATTTATAAATTATAAATGTTTAAAAGTTAATCTACTTAAATTTTACCAGCAATCAATATATTCATGTAAGAAAACTATGTACTCAGCTTTAATCAAGTGGCAATTCAAAACTGAATACAGTAATACCTCAACTTACGCTACCCCAACTTATGTGAACCTGGAGTTACGCGATTTTCAAATCTCGTCGATTCGTCTTTTGTTTGAGTGCCACGAAACTCTTGATTACTCACTCCCCCCACACTGTTGTTCAGCGTACATGTTCGGACGTGTCGCGTGGAATTGACACATAGCTACAATTTATTTTGTAATCATGGAATGCAAAAATTTTAAAATTATGTTAAAAACAGAAACACGAGAAAATAGATTTAATAATAATAATTTTAGGTGCACACTGCCACTAATTTTTGTAAATAATGCAAAGAGTTTGTTTTTTGCACTCCTGCAAGTTTGCCATGATAGTAAAAAATCTGAAACAATTAGTCTTTCTATAAAGGCATAAACACTGACTGTCATCAGTTACCTCTGTTAAAAAGATTGTTTCATCTACATTTTAAAAGCTTTTCTGCATTCAAAGTATTCATGAAGAATTTTGGAATGTCACAAATGAAAGTATTGAAAGAATGATTAAATCTATTTTTTTCAAACACTTGTGTGCTTTAACACCAAATACAGTCAAACCTGTCTAATGCAGAAATGGAAAGGAAAATTTGTCCATATAAGGGAAAAATAGGTATCTTTATTCAATTTAACACAAATTTAACAAGAAGTTTACAAACCTAGAATGTATAAATCATAAAAAACATGTCAAAAAATACACATACATCTCACATTCCTGATGTGATTTTGTATTCTTTGTTTTGAAGCTTATTTTAAACTTTTTTTTACATCACAGTTAGTTTGAATAAAATCAAGTTGAAATGTCTACAGATAAAATGCAAATTGGGCATATTATGCATGCTTTGAAGTTTTGTAAAGGATATGCTATACAAACAGTAAAATATACTCATATCATATATGGGGAAGATGCTTCTAAACTCTGAATGTGTCACATGTGGTTTTGAAAGTTTCGTTTGGGAAATTTTGAACTGAAGGATACAAAACATATGGGCTCTCAAAAGATGTTGAAGAGAAATTACAGGAAGAAACTGTTAAGGATTGACAAATAACAACTCATGAATTTGCAATAAATCTTAGTATGTCACAGACATGTATTGTTGAAACACTTCATCCACTTGAAATGGTTGTAAAACATGCTGATAATTGTGTTCTGCAGACAGTTTGTTTTTTTTTCCACTTATGAATAAAATACAACTGAACTGAGTATAATTTTGTTGGACAAAGTTGCTCTAAGATTTTTTTATTTTTAAGTTGGTTACTCATTTTTATCTTAGAGAACTTTTTTACGGATGAATGAAAAATAATTAAAGTTAAAATAGAAATATTTGTTATCAACTGAAAATCTGTTGTAGCAGGGGATGATTGTTCAGTCAAGTGTCAAGGTGCCACTGTATTTGATTAACGTGGTAACATTGAGAAGTTTATTAATTGCATTAATCAAGGGATACCTATACTGTAGTAGGTAACCTGTATATAGCAGAAACCTAACTACTTCAGATGAGTTGTTTGGTCCCTTGGGGTTCTACTATAGACAGGTTTGACTGTTTTTTTTTCACATTTTATACAAAAACAAATATATGTATTTATAATGATTAAATAATGCACATCACAGTACATGCCTGCTATTCTAAACTCTGCTTAATTCAAAACACTCTTGTTCTATCTATTGCTAAATGTTTCAACTAATAGTCTGTCTAGAACAGTGTTTCTCAACCTCTGACGAATTGTCGCCCCCTTCAATAAAACCGTTACGTAGTATCACCCCCTTCACTTCAAAACTCCGATGCTGAGGGCCAAGGCTAACGCCAAATTCGTACTGCATTGAATAGACTAGTGACTAGTATAATGTTATTTGTTTAATTATTGTACGACATAACGAATAAAATATCTAATTATTCTTAATATAGTGTTTTACTATATCGCCCAGAAAATTGTTTTTCGCCCCCCCAAAATATAAGTTGTTACTAATCGCCCCCTCAACATAGCAAAACGCCCACATGGGGCGATATTGCCCCCGTTGAGAAACACTGGTCTAGAACAATAGAACCTAAACCACAAAACATTGGGCACATTTGGAAATTGTAACCAGTGTTACCGGTAACTGCCATTTATAAAATGTGATCTAAATAACCAACCACTTTTAAAAATCACTGTTATGACATTACTGGTTGTCTTGCCATGTGCTTATTGAAGTAACCACGGTGACAAAGTGGTTACAACAGTTCTATTGAATTACAGTGTGGTGGGCAGATTGTATTGTATGACGAATGCAGCCACGATTTTAAAAATTTAGAGAAAATAAAACATTTTGTTTCCACGTCACAAAGCGACCAAGATCAGAAAGCCATGTTGACCCAAATTTCAGATGGGACAAGACAACATGAAAAATGGCCAGCAAATGCTATGAAATAATTGATTTCACAGTATAAACTAAATAACAAATTTTACACTCTTGAAACCATGTCGGTGATTATTTTGTCTTTTGAACACTATATAGTGTAAATACACGAACACTTGGCAATCTTCACCTTAAGTTTTTATTCAGTTTTTTAGTTGATACATGTACCTGTTTTTTTGTACACATTTCAGGCTTATGTAGGCCCCTCCTCAGCCAACTTGTACTTTGTCTACATATCTGTTGTCTTCATTTCTGGTCATATGCATCTTCCTTCGATGACTGTTGCCGTTTCTATTTTTTTAACTTGTTTTACACTCTTTTACACTCAACTAAGATTGTCAAGTGTTTGTGTATTTACACTATATAGTGTTCAAAAGACTAAATAACAAAGTCACAGTATAATAAATAATAATGTCACAGTATAAATTTTTTTTTAATACTTGTCAAAAAATTCTGCAAGTTCATTTTCATCTTTTGATGAACTTGTCAGATCTTTGTCATCATATGATTCTGAATCAATATTTGAGAGCAGTGACAGAATTAATATCATCTCTTGACTTTTCGCCATGTTGAACACCACAAAATAACCAGTAGTAGCACAGTAAGTGATGACATCAGTCACACTGTGGTGTTACTGGTTAGAATTTCCAAATATGCCTCTTACAATCCAGTAGAAAACTTGTAGAGAATGAATGCTTTCAATCATCTCAAACAGTTTAAGACAGATTAAATGTTTTAATCAAAAATAAAAAAATTATTCCTTTTTGATTTGTTTTCTTTTACATATAACCCTACTAATCCAAACAACACAGTGAACTTATTAGTTCATATTATTAGGAGTGCACTGTAATATGGAATGAAGTTTGAATATTAAAGTCTATAGTTATAATAGGGCTGTAGGAAGGGAGAAAAGTGGTCTGACTCAAAAATGAAGAGTAGTTGCCATGATTATGGCCATGGTCTCCTAGTTTCTTTATAAAGATTTCACTTTCAGTTCTTACCTAGTTATTTCAACTTTTTTAATTCTTAAATCAGTCTGGGTAAAGGTCTGTGTTGTTAGAGGAAAGAGAAAGAATTGTCTTAGGGATAACCCTTTCCCCTATGGAAAATTCCATTGGTTTGGTCTGACAATGTTTTCATGGTAGTGGGTAATTTTAAATTAGAATTTTATTCGTAATGTTGGCAGCAAAAAGTGGTTTGGCTATGCCTGACCCATTCCTACAGTTTTGTACAAGGAAATAAATGGAATAAAAGTGACATGAATAGTTATGAAAACATAATTTGTTGATAGAAATAAAGTATATGCAATTCTAATATTGGAGTATCACACTATGCTCGGAAGAGCATATAACAACATAATTCAGTTCATTAGATGGTTAAATGAAGAGGAAATATATTATGCAATAAATAGAGCATAATTTTAAAAAATTAAATTCATGATTTTAAATGTAAAATGATGTTTGATTTAACAAAAATGAGAGTAATACTAGTTTTGGTCTTAGAAGGATTAGTTTCAAACTTTTTAGGCATTAATCTTCATATTTTTGTTAAAATGAGAACAGAATAGATGATGATAACATGATGACTCTTGTTATAACCAATGATTGTTTCATAAGATGCAGATTGGCAAATTGATCATATCTGAAATGAAATCAGAATCAGTTTTATAAGAAATATTGAAATAGAACAAGAAATAAATATTTTGAAATTTAGGTTAGTGAACAAATAAAAAGTTAAAAAGTTGGGAAATTGTCTAGTTAGAAGGAAAAAAATTAACATTGTTATTGCTAGGATTTATTCTGCTTTTCAGACAGATAATTTTCTGCTAATAAGAAAAATTATAAAAATAAAAATCATAAGAAAATTATTCCTAAAAATATTTTTAATAATTTTTAGGAATTCTGATATTCAGAGTAAATCTAATTGACATTGATGATTCAAAAATATTTAATATATTGAAAGATGTTGAGAATGCTGATAATTTAATTAGATTAAATAAAGAGAGCAACATAACTTTACACAAAAAAGACATAAAATGTAATCATTCTCTCTATAATTTGTCCACTTTTCATACCACAGGAACAATGATTCTATTTTGTGAAGTTGACCTTTTCTTGTAGGTCCTCTCATGCCGTGACATGCTTTTCAACATTTTGTTTTAATGAATTAATTTTCAAAGATAATTGTTAGATAAATTCTTTTAGTGTTAATAAAAGTAAAAAAACTGATTTTCTTGTCAGTGATGTAAATGAATAATGAAAATTGTTGTAAGTTCATATGTATTTCCCTTCGCCTGACAGTGAAATTATTTTTAGGAATTATATATTAAAACATTTAATAACAGTTAATCCCAACAATGTCAATAAACTAAAAGGCTAAATATATATATAAAATTCAACAATGTTAATAAACTAAATTGTGTATGGATGAAGTGATTAATAGGGCATTGTTCATAATGCCTGGTCATTATGAATAATGACTAAAATGGGTGCATGCAGTCTGATAAATATTGATTAATTTATTAAATTGACCAGACATTATGAATAAAACTATATTCCCTTCAGGCAATTTGATTAAAAGAACTCCACTTATTTCATTTAGAATTATTTATTTTTTGTGAATTATTTCAAAGTATTTTAAAAAGAACATGTAATCTTTTAAAAGTAAGTACTATTAATACTATTAACTGTATTAATTAAACTAATATTAATGAAAAGTATTACAGTAGAGCCTCAAACTCGGCCTAATGTGGACCAAAGGGTGGCCGAGTTTGTGAAAATGCCGGGTTATCGGGAATGGGGTTAAAAAAACTAGGTATGAGTGTTTCCTCAGAAAATACTGTACAGTACAAATACTGTACTGTATTTGTATGTATTGTTTACTTGAAAATACAACAGAGAATAAACTGCCCAAATACCCTTAAACAAAGGAAAAGTATGACCTTTATGAAGGCATAGAGCCTTTACTACATAGTGTATTCATTAATTTTCATTTTTATGTACAGTAATTTACCTGATAAGACAGACCCCAGAATAATACTTTATGAGGCATAAAGCTGTCTATAATGAAAATTAATTAACTAAGGATTTTTTTGCCCTGCCAGGGTGTGGCCGAGTTATCCGGAGTGTCGGGTTATCGAGTGCTGAGTTTTCGAGGCTCTACTGTATTAACAAATTTATACGTCCATCAAAAAATCAACTTACAGGAAACTTCTGGAATTTCATTTTTGGTATAAATTATATAAAAAACTAGCTGTTACCCATGGCTTTGCCCATGCAGATTTTGCAATTTGATAGAAATAACCCTCCCTTGGTACTTCACTAAGATTCTTGATCATTAGTTGTTACTAATTTGGTAAAATTACTGATTTTTGTTTGTTTCAAATTATGGACTGCTAATGCATCTAAATTCAAATTTCAAATATTATGGGATTCTGAGATACAATAAATCTGAGTTCAATTTTTTTTTATTTGAAATATAAATTACATTATCTGAAAATTTCTAAAGTATAAATATTTACTGAAAAATAGAGTTTCAGTTACCCCAGTATCTCTTTGTAAACCACATTTGTAGTACAGTAATACCTCGACTTACGCTACCCCGACTTATGCGCACCCGGAGTTACGTGATTTTCAAATCTCGTCGATTTGTCTTTTGTTTGAGTGCCACGCAACTCTCGATTACGCACTCCCTCCACACTGTTGTTCGGCTTACATGTTAGGACGTGTCGCGTGGAATCAACACATAGCTACAATTTATTTTGTGTTATTTATTTCTGTGTTTGTTATATCTACGGAGACTTGAGAGACTCTATGTGATGATTTCTTGTAACCGCGAACGAATCAAAAGACGAGATAAGATTAACGAGAACATTTATTAGCTTACATACATCTGACTTGGATTTTACACAAATTGGGAAATTATACCTTGACTTACGCGAATTCAACTTACGCGGTTATCGCTCGGTCCCACCTATCACGTAAGTTCGGGGTATTACTGTACTGCCTTTTAGGACTGAGACTTTTTAAGCCTTAATCCTCTCCCGCTCCCCCCATGGGGAATTTCGAAAAATCCCTTCTTAGTGTGCATTTTCATGACTTATCCTAACTGTGTATGAAATTTCACCTCTTTAGGTTCAGCAGTTTGCTCTGGGCAATGATGAGTCAGTCAGTCAGGACATGTAATTTTATATATTTACATTAAATGTTTTTTAGTTTATTTATTCGAGCAGTTAAGATTTTGATGACATTTGGAATTACATAACTTTTTTTCTTTGTAGCATTTGCATCTATTAGATTTTCAACCAATTTTGCAGCAGCATAGGCCTTGGCCTCCTGAAATTGATGACATTCTTGCACATTCTCTAAGTGAAATTTCTGCGCATGGTATATTTCCAACAGAGATAGTTTTCTTTACAAGCAGTGAATTGATTTCTGGAATATAATAGATTTAATATGCCATGTTTGGTAACCAGTTTGTAAAGATTTTTATCTTTAATCGCAACAACTACACCTAAAATATTTTTTCCATCACTGCGGACTAAATCTGGTACATGAATCCTTACTGAATCACCAACATTAGCTGCTGTGTATTTGGAATTTGATGTATCAATCACTTTTCTGCTTGCATCTTAAAAAAGATTAAACATAGCCATTTTCCTTGTTTTAGACACACTTTTTATTTTTTCTTCTATTTTTGGATCAACTGTTTGGATTTTTTCTTCTTCATTCACCAGTCCTGTTGGTTTTTAACAGTCATAGTTGAATGAATTTAGTTAAATGGTCTTGATTCACGAGTATAAATTTATATTGCTCATCGGCTTGCAGCTACGTATCTATAAGATCAACCTGACATCTCGAATTCATTTCATTAGGCCTACATAAAATTTGTTTAACTATCAAGCGTTTCTTAGGAACATTCTGTTTTGTCTGACAGATTTCACATAAGTTCAAATAAATTATGATCACCTTTCTTGTAATATTTTTATATTTCATATTTAATTCTTTTTCCATACTGTTTCTACCGCCATGTCCAATAGCAATATGGTCCTTGTTCAATAGCTGAAATATTTCTTCAGTTTGAACATAATATTTAATCACATTACTTTCTTTTAGTCATAAGTAATTTTTCTAAATTTTCGATAGATACGTCATATATACATAAATGCTGATATTCTTCTGGTAATTTAAAATTAACTTTCATTTTTGACTCTTTCACTTTTTGTATCATTGACAAATATGCTGATTTTGTAAAAATTTGATTGTTCTGACTTTTTTCTGCAATTAACTTGTTTAATCGGTTGTTGAAGCGATTATTCATATCACTTAATGATTGCTCCATGATCATTGCTTTTGTCAAAGAAGAAAATACTATTTTAAGAGACAAAAGTAAAATTAAAATGTTGCACAAGATTAACTACTGGTTGAATAAATTTAAAATTCGGTACTAAACGCAATATGCATGCTCAACTCAGATGCAAGTGCTGATCAGCTAGTGTATGTTGGATGATCACTCCTCAATCTATTATCATCACTTTGCCTGACTAGATGATAGCAGTATTCAAAATGACTGGTCAATTTGATAAATTATATTAAAACACCTGAAATTTATTAGTGCCCGATTTTGTTTGTCGTCATTCATAATGCCCATATTAATCACTTAGTTCATAACATATACACACTTACATAATAAAACCCCTGACAAATGTCAATAAACTAGAATGCTAAATATACATAAAAATCCATACAATATCAATAAAATAAAATACTACTGTACATACAATTTCCAACATTATCAATATTAAAATGCTAAATATACAAATTCAACTTGGCTGCTTGTCTTATTAATTATTTAAAATTTACGTGTTTTGATTATTTTAATTCTCAACATCTTTCCTTTGTTCTTGTCTTCCCTTTCTAGAACTTCGTATCCCTTTTTAATCCTTCTTTTGTCAACATGGGGGGTCTGTTCCAAGAAATGTTGAGAACAATAGAGAGAACAGCAATGAGCCCAAAGGGGAAGGCAAACTGGTCATTTTTAAGCTTGATTTTGGAGAAGACGCACGCAGGTCCTCACAGTCTGAGGAGGAAAGAATGGAAGAGCAAAAAGGTTAAGCTTTGGTGAATACTGTGTAGCTTTACAGGATATAAATTTTATTAACGCTCCTTTCCGAACAAGAGACTTTCGATCATTACAAAGTTGGATAAGCAACGGAACTATATTTGTGACGAAAGACGGAAAATCATAAAGCTAGAATAATTCTCGCAAGGAACAGTATCCTGACAAAATCCTGGGTATTTTTATGATTGTTTTTCTATTTCTATCCTTCTAATTTCTGTATTCTACTTTCCTCTTACTTAGATTGTAAGGTAGTTTTAAGGTATTAAATTTGGATTACTTCTGTTATGTGCAAAACATTTTTCTTTTGTATGATCTGTAACCACCTGCACTCCTGACGTGGGGAAAATTCACTGGTATCCAACCTTAATTGGGATCCCAACAAAAGATCCTGTGATACTTGTTTTGTTCTGTGTAAATAAAGTGTATTAATTGTATTTGTTCACTATTTGTGTTTTGGTATTACACTCTATATATTGCTTTTGCAGCATTGTATAAACACTCAATCTTCCATAGATGAATCCTTATACACAAGATGAATTTTTACTCCTTAATTTCAACAGGAAGGAAAGTCCAAGGTAGTGTTTACAGTGCAAAGTATGAATTAGATCAGCATATTTTTGGCACCTTACTTCCAACGAGAGTCCTTCTCTTTGTTTTCAGTAAATGTGCTCACCTTCTTTGTTTGGCAATCTCCTCCTTCAGCTTGATGGTCACTCCAGATGAAATGAAGTCCATCAAGAAGAAAAATGAAAGATGTCATTCCCTCAGTTAATATGTTCTTATATTCTTTTTACACATCACAAACATCTTTTTCTCAATCAGAGTGCTCCACGAAGATGGCCTGGTTGACCTTCTTTGGACACATACCTGGCAAACTGAGACTGTTATTACCTCTTGCAATAGTGTTGAAATGAAGCATAGTAACAGCTCAGGATGGAGAAAGAAAAGAACAGGGGGAAAAATGAATGTGGAATGGGAGTACCACACACAAATGTTTTGCTATAACAATAATAAACTATGCTATTACTTTTAATAACGAATTGTCAAGACAATAATTTTTAAATTTACAAAATTTAGGAAAATTCTTAAAGATAACACAAAAATGTCTCTTCTCATTTGTTCTTTCACTTGCACACAAGAAAAATAAATTAAAAATTATTATCCCGGCAATTCTTTATCAAATATATTTATTTTTTAATATTGTGCCATTGCTAGAGGGATCTTTTAATGTTTTCACATATTGAGGCAGACGAGTAGTCTCAAATGTAAGGTCGACTCCACTGTAGAACTTTATTTTCCTCATGTGCATATGAAAGGACAAGTGAGAAGACCCATTTTTGTATTGTCTTTTTTAAGAATTTTTTAAGAAGAGTAATAGCATAAATTTTGTAAATTTATGCTATTACTCTTTAACTGTTTCATTTTAAAGATTATAGTTATACATCAATTATTAATTTTTGGATACTTGTAATGATTGTTTTTTTCTTTTAACAGGTGCAAAATGTAGCAAGTGACTTACTTGTAGATCAAAAACTTCAAACAGATAAAAAAGAAGTGCAGCAGTTGTGTGAAAGTTTATTCAGAGTTTTTTCTCATGGGTAAATAGTTTTCAGATTTGTTTCATTCATTATAAATTTGTATTTTGTTTTTATTAGGTTCTGTTATAAATGAATTGATTCTATGAATAAATTTAGAGTTGAAAGACATTAATTTAATTTAAAAATGTTATAGAATAATACTTTATGTATTGATCTATAATTACACACATTTCTAAAACTTAAGGATGGATGATATTTGTACATGAATAGAGAGAAATTTAGATGAATTCAGACAAATATGGCAAGAATTGTATTACTCAGTATCTAATATAGGGTAATAAGCAACAACTTGTAGGATTTTACAAATCAAAGCAATAAAAATAAATCTTTGGTGACTAGATGAAAAGTGCTTACCAATATCCAGGCAGAGAGACCTGCTAGTATGAAATATGTCTGCCTGAAACTGAATTGTGGCACTCATGATGTGACAGGCTCATCACCAGGTCATCACCAAGCTCATCATTCTAGCAATTGTATTTGTCCTTAAGTTTTGGATATATATATTATATTTAAAATTTTTTTGTGAATAAGTATATTAAATATAATTACTAATATGCACTTCAAAAAAATAATAATGTACAATAATACAATATACAATAATTATGTGTATAAAAAATGATTTGCAGAAAATGTTATATTCATTTACTATTTTGTGAATTTTTAGTTATATTTTTGGATAATTTTAGTCTTTAATAGGAATTGAGTTATATAAAGATTTCTTAATTAGTAGTTAGAAATCTATTGTAGATTTCTAACTACTAAAGATTTTTAAGCATATATTAATCTAAACTGTGATAAAACAACTGCAATTTGTTGAACAGGGTTCTGAAAAGTTACTGTGCAGTGGAAAAAATTGAAGTAAAGTTTTAATTAAAAAAGTGAAGTTTTACATATGATATTGCAGTTTCTCCTACGGCAAATGTCAGAAATGTCTCCCAGAAGTTCAAATTTGGGAGAGTGAGGTCCAGAGACTTAATGGGCCAGATTCCACGGGACATTATGCAATTAGCAAAGAAGTCTTTTAAAAACCAGAACATCAGTGAGTGAGCAGCATTGCCATCTATCACAAAGTGGAAATGCACCATGTACAGTACAACTAACAGGTCTCATATGCAAGACCGTACATATAACTTTCATTACAAATTTCTCATTGCCTAGTAACTCTTTGGACAACCTGTGTTTGCAAATAAGATGTAAAAAATTGCCTAATGTAAATTTTTATATTTTGGTGCTTTATGAACAATATTCTTTTGTCAATTTTTAAATTTTTTTATACTTTCCAAAAATTTTAAATGATTATTAAATTTTTTAATTACTGTAAATTTCATTGAAATATNAGGAAGGAAAGTCCAAGGTAGTGTTTACAGTGCAAAGTATGAATTAGATCAGCATATTTTTGGCACCTTACTTCCAACGAGAGTCCTTCTCTTTGTTTTCAGTAAATGTGCTCACCTTCTTTGTTTGGCAATCTCCTCCTTCAGCTTGATGGTCACTCCAGATGAAATGAAGTCCATCAAGAAGAAAAATGAAAGATGTCATTCCCTCAGTTAATATGTTCTTATATTCTTTTTACACATCACAAACATCTTTTTCTCAATCAGAGTGCTCCACGAAGATGGCCTGGTTGACCTTCTTTGGACACATACCTGGCAAACTGAGACTGTTATTACCTCTTGCAATAGTGTTGAAATGAAGCATAGTAACAGCTCAGGATGGAGAAAGAAAAGAAGAGGGGGAAAAATGAATGTGGAATGGGAGTACCACACACAAATGTTTTGCTATAACAATAATAAACTATGCTATTACTTTTAATAACGAATTGTCAAGACAATAATTTTTAAATTTACAAAATTTAGGAAAATTCTTAAAGATAACACAAAAATGTCTCTTCTCATTTGTTCTTTCACTTGCACACAAGAAAAATAAATTAAAAATTATTATCCCGGCAATTCTTTATCAAATATATTTATTTTTTAATATTGTGCCATTGCTAGAGGGATCTTTTAATGTTTTCACATATTGAGGCAGACGAGTAGTCTCAAATGTAAGGTCGACTCCACTGTAGATCTTTATTTTCCTCATGTGCATATGAAAGGACAAGTGAGAAGACCCATTTTTGTATTGTCTTTTTTAAGAATTTTTTAAGAAGAGTAATAGCATAAATTTTGTAAATTTATGCTATTACTCTTTAACTGTTTCATTTTAAAGATTATAGTTATACATCAATTATTAATTTTTGGATACTTGTAATGATTGTTTTTTTCTTTTAACAGGTGCAAAATGTAGCAAGTGACTTACTTGTAGATCAAAAACTTCAAACAGATAAAAAAGAAGTGCAGCAGTTGTGTGAAAGTTTATTCAGAGTTTTTTCTCATGGGTAAATAGTTTTCAGATTTGTTTCATTCATTATAAATTTGTATTTTGTTTTTATTAGGTTCTGTTATAAATGAATTGATTCTATGAATAAATTTAGAGTTGAAAGACATTAATTTAATTTAAAAATGTTATAGAATAATACTTTATGTATTGATCTATAATTACACACATTTCTAAAACTTAAGGATGGATGATATTTGTACATGAATAGAGAGAAATTTAGATGAATTCAGACAAATATGGCAAGAATTGTATTACTCAGTATCTAATATAGGGTAATAAGCAACAACTTGTAGGATTTTACAAATCAAAGCAATAAAAATAAATCTTTGGTGACTAGATGAAAAGTGCTTACCAATATCCAGGCAGAGAGACCTGCTAGTATGAAATATGTCTGCCTGAAACTGAATTGTGGCACTCATGATGTGACAGGCTCATCACCAGGTCATCACCAAGCTCATCATTCTAGCAATTGTATTTGTCCTTAAGTTTTGGATATATATATTATATTTAAAATTTTTTTGTGAATAAGTATATTAAATATAATTACTAATATGCACTTCAAAAAAATAATAATGTACAATAATACAATATACAATAATTATGTGTATAAAAAATGATTTGCAGAAAATGTTATATTCATTTACTATTTTGTGAAGTTTTAGTTATATTTTTGGATAATTTTAGTCTTTAATAGGAATTGAGTTATATAAAGATTTCTTAATTAGTAGTTAGAAATCTATTGTAGATTTCTAACTACTAAAGATTTTTAAGCATATATTAATCTAAACTGTGATAAAACAACTGCAATTTGTTGAACAGGATTCTGAAAAGTTACTGTGCAGTGGAAAAAATTGAAGTAAAGTTTTAATTAAAAAAGTGAAGTTTTACATATGATATTGCAGTTTCTCCTATGGCAAATGCCAGAAATGTCTCCCAGAAGTTCAAATTTGGGAGAGTGAGGTCCAGAGACCTAATGGGCCAGATTCCACGGGACATTATGCAATCAGCAAAGAAGTCTTTTATAAACCAGAACATCAGTGAGTGAGCAGCATTGCCATCTATCACAAAGTGGAAATGCACCATGTACAGTACAACTAACAGGTCTCATATGCAAGACCGTACATATAACTTTCATTACAAGTTTCTCATTGCCTAGTAACTCTTTGGATAACCTGTGTTTGCAAATAAGATGTAAAAAATTGTCTAATGTAAATTTTTATATTTTGGTGCTTTATGAACAATATTCTTTGGTCAATTTTTAAATTTTTTTATAGTTTCCAAAAATTTTAAATGATTATTAACTTTTTTAATTACTGCAAATTTCATTGAAATATTTTAATTATTATATATTTTAGTTTTATTTAAAAAATTTTTAATCAACTATTCTTAGTTATTTTTAAAAATTTCTTAGGCAGTAGAGGATAAGCTAATTACATAGAACAAGTAATTAAAATGATGTTACAAATAATAGATAAATATAAATTAGAATATAGAAATTAATACTTCAGAAAGGAAACAAAGTAGAATTTTTTATGATAAATATTTTTTGCTAACTGAAAATATTTTATACAAACATTAGTGATATAAAGGATGCTGCATAAGCTCAAATATATATATGCAAAGAGTTTGCTTTATTGCAGTTACTTTGAAGTTACAGAATATGATTTATGTAAATATTGTGGTCACTCCATACTTAGCAAATGTATATTACTTGTCTAGTGTTGTGCATGCACACATATAAGTGCATTCCTTCACCTACTTGTTTTAGTATAGAGACTTTTAAATCAAGAGAAACAAAAACTTTTAAATACTCCTTATTTAAGATTTTCATATTGATTTTTTTCATTTTGTCAATATTTTCATTTTATTCTGGGAACGACTTACTAATAAATAAGACAAATACATACCTCAGAATATCTAAGTTTTGTTGAAAGTGTAGCAATTTTCTTTACAGAAATATATTTTAAATAATTATATTACACAAAACAACAAAAAGATAGTACAGAATTTTGTTAGTTAATGTTGTAATGCTATTAATGCTAATATATATTAATTTATAGAAAGAATAGAAATAACATAAAAACAATTTGGTATGAGCAAACAATTGTGCTGAATTTACAAACTTTAATTTCAGCTGCTTTGTCATTTTTATAAAACTAATGCCATTGGAATTCAAAATAAAAATATTTCAGCAATTTAAATGTAACAAAATAAAGTGAAATTGAACAACTGCTATAATTTATAATTAGAAGAAAAATGATTTTTTTTTTTGTTTTAATGATAAAATTTTGTATCAGAAATAGAATCTGACACAAGTACTGTATATATTTTTAGTCATTTGTCTGAAATTATTACTTTATTTCATTAATTTAAATTTTTATGTTTTGATTAAGTTTAAATCAAACTGTATAATGGACATATGTAGTATATATAATTTAATAATTAGTTAAAACATCTTTGTTTAAATTAAACAAGTCTGTATATAAATACATAATAGACATTATTTTACTTTAAGAACTTTGATGGAGTAAAAATTGTCTTTCAGATAGAGGAAAATTAATTCTTTAAATAATTTGCTTAAATTGATTGAAAGAACTATTTTTTCTTTTCCAACTCATAATGAAGTGAAATTCTGACACTAGACTTTCTGTACATCCATTTATTTGCTTCTATATTATGTTTATTTATCTGTCAATACATGTATGGTTATAATAATGTAATAAAAATATATAAAAACATGTAAAAAATATATGCAAATTAACATAAAACATATGTAAGTTAAAATACAATAACTATTTTTATCAAATAATAAAAAATTAGTAAAATAAAAAAAATCAATTAGACAAGAAATTGAAATAAGAAGAAAAATAAATTAAACAAAATTATAAAACAGAGTATTGTATGTGTGTACAGATGATGTAAAAGACAACGTACAAGTGTCAAACAAGTATTGTGTAAAAACCTAAGTGGAAAGTTATTATCTTTATGTCACAACATACAAGTTATTGAGTATGTGAAATGCTATATTATAATGTACATGAAAAAGACTAAATAATGTAATATTGTAAAATTTGCAGGAAATAGATGAATATAAATTTTAGATGATATTTAATGTAATTTAAAAAAAAAATAGTGACACAAAGTGACACAAAAATTCCTTAAAAGGTATGTCAACACTTAAAGGAAATTTTAATAATGTTTTAATAATAATTGTACAGTAAACTGAGAAAGAGTGAAGAATTGAGAAACTGTATTGATGGATGAATATAAACAAGATATAGAATTAAATAGTGGATGTATTCTAGAGTCTAGAATATTAATAGTAGTTCTTTCATTATTCTTTTTGCTGAAACTGTTTCTATTTCTTTTCAAACTTACAATGAACTGATATTCTGAGGCAAAAGACTTTATGTACATCCACTATTTAACTCTATATCTNTTTAAATAATTATATTACACAAAACAACAAAAAGATAGTACAGAATTTTGTTAGTTAATGTTGTAATGCTATTAATGCTAATATATATTAATTTATAGAAAGAATAGAAATAACATAAAAACAATCTGGTATGAGCAAACAATTGTGCTGAATTTACAAACTTTAATTTCAGCTGCTTTGTCATTTTTATAAAACTAATGCCATTGGAATTCAAAATAAAAATATTTCAGCAATTTAAATGTAACAAAATAAAGTGAAATTAAACAACTGCTATAATTTATAATTAGAAGAAAAATGATGATTTTTTTTTTTGTTTTAATGATAAAATTTTGTATCAGAAATAGAATCTGACACAACACAAGTACTGTATATATTTTTAGTCATTTGTCTGAAATTTTCATTAATTAAATTTTTATGTTTTGATGAAGTTTAAATCAAACTGTATAATGGACATATGTAGTATATATAATTTAATAATTAGCTTAAAACATCTTTGTTTAAATTAAACAAATCTGTATATAAATACACAATAGACATTATTTTACTTTAAGAACCTTGATGGAGTAAAAATTGTCTTTCAGATAGATGAAAGTTAATTCTTTAAATAATTTACTTAAATTAATTGAAAGAACCATTGTTTCTTTTCCAACTCATAATGAAGTGAAATTCTGACACTAGACTTTCTGTACATCCATTTATTTGCTTCTATATTATGTTTATTTATCTGTCAATACATGTATGGTTATAATAATGTAATAAAAATATATAAAAACATGTAAAAAATATATACAAATTAACATAAAACATATGTAAGTTAAAATACAATAACTATTTTTATCAAATAATAAAAAATTAGTAAAATAAAAAAAATCAATTAGACAAGAAATTGAAATAAGAAGAAAAATAAATTAAACAAAATTATAAAACAGAGTATTGTATGTGTGTACAGATGATGTAAAAGACAACGTACAAGTGTCAAACAAGTATTGTGTAAAAACCTAAGTGGAAAGTTATTATCTTTATGTCACAACATACAAGTTATTGAGTATGTGAAATGCTATATTATAATGTACATGAAAAAGACTAAATAATGTAATATTGTAAAATTTGCAGGAAATAGATGAATATAAATTTTAGATGATATTTAATGTAATTTAAAAAAAAAATAGTGACACAAAGCAACACAAAAATTCCTTAAAAGGTATGTCAACACTTAAAGGAAATTTTAATAATGTTTTAATAATAATTGTACAGTAAACTGAGAAGGAGTGAAGAATTGAGAAACTCTATTGATGGATGAATATAAACAAGATATAGAATTAAATAGTGGATGTACATAAAGTCTTTTGCCTCAGAATATCAGTTCATTGTGAGTTTGAAAAGAAATAGAAACAGTTTCAGCAAAAAGAATAATGAAAGAACTACTATTAATATTCTAGACTCTAGAATACATCCACTATTTAATTCTATATCTTGTTTATATTCATCCATCAATACAGGATTTGAATTCTTTACTCCTCTTCAGTTTACTGTACAAATATTATTAAAACATTATTAAAATTTCCTTAAAAGTGTTGACATACCTTTTAAGGAATTTTTGTGTCACTTTGTGTCATTATGTTTTTTTTTTTAATTACATTAAATATCATCTAAAATTTATATTCATCTATTTCTTACAAATTTTACACTATTAAATTATTTAGTCTTTTTTGTGTACAGTACATTATAATATAGCATTTCACATACTCAATAACTTGTACATTGTGACATAAAGATAATAACTTTCCACTTACATTTTTACATAGTATTTGTTTGACACTTGCATTGTATGTTTTACATCATCTGTACACACATACATTAGGCTAGAAATGTTAATGTGTAAGCAAATAAATGTTTCTTGGCAGCCAAAGGTGTTTATTGATGAATTAACAGATATACCATAATGTTATCAGATTACAGTAAAATACAGCATTTGAATGCCATTAATCATGATTATATAATAGTTCAAGTCTAGGCATTTTTTTTTGTTTGTTATTCAAATTAATTTTACATTAGGATAAACAAAACAAACTAAAATGAAGTTATTTTGTGTAGGAGTAGTCATGTTATTTGACTATGAAACATTTACTAAAATAATATTGTGGAGACTTGTATGTATGCAGATTGATGATACTGAATATCATTTATTTATTTGAAATTTTCAAATTAAAATTTTACTATAATAAACATAATTCAGTTTTTCATGTAAACAATAAATGTGTTTGTTGCTGAAAAGATTTTTATAACATTAATGCTATTGGTTGCTAAGATTATAAAAAATTTTTTGTGTAGATATATTTTTGCATTATATATGCCAGCAGCCATTTGCTTCATTAGTTGTCATTGAATGGCTATTTAATTTTTAACTGCTAAGATTAAATCTTACCAGTTAATTTTATTGATGTTACAATTTGTAATTTCTCATTACATGTTGAATTAATTTAACAACAAAACTTATCTTTTTCTTTTATCTTCATTTTGGAACATAATAATATTTTTAATGATCTCAACAAAAGGGAAACTGCAGTTCTAAAAATAATTCTGTTCACTTTACATTAAAGTGTAGAGTGAATAAAACAAATTTAACAATAAAATTAATACTGCATCTCAGTTATTCTAATTGCATGTTTTCTGTTTTCTGTTCATGCTTATGCACAGAAGTGAGAACAGAAGGATTTTATTTAGCATAATTATTATGCACACTGTTTTATTGTTCTATTTAATTATTTCTCAGTGAAACAAATTGGCACAAAATGGAAAAAATATTATGGAAAAATGGAAATATTAAGTCTAAATAATTATTAACAATGTTTGCATAAATCAGTATGAATATTTTTAATAATTGCTCAGAGTTAGTTGTTTAATAATTGCATAAAAAATTATATCTTTTATTAAAAGGAGTGCAACTCAAGTACAAAAATAACATTGTAAAAAGAAATAAAGTAGTAATAGTTTTTTGTAGAAGCCACAAATTTTTGATAATGATATAGCTTTAAGTTAAGACATTATTTTTTATATTCATTTAATGTTGTAAGCATAAAATAGTGAAGTTGCATAAAATTGCAAAATGTGCTTATTGATTAAACTTTTTAAACTAACTTTTAAGGGTAATAAACAATGCTTTTTTGTCCTTGACTATAAATTAGACAGAATTAGATAACCTATAACAATTTCAGGGCTTATCACACCAAGGCCAACAGAAAGAAGGACCAGAACTTTTATAAAAAAAAAAGGGTTGGTCTTTAATAATCACATTTCAATTTAATATACCTTTATATATAAAAAAGAACACTTTTCAGATGTATATCAGTAAAATTAAAGAAAGAACGACCTTGCAAACTGATCAAGAAATGGAAATACAAAATATAATAAGAATGTTTAGCCTAAATAATTACCCTAGAACAGTCCAGTGTTTCTCAACCTCTAACGAATCGTCGCCCCTTCAATAAAACTGTTACTTAATATTGCCCCCTTCAATGAAACCATTATGTAGTATCGCCCCCTTCACTTCAAAATTCCGATGCCGAGGGCCAAGGCTAACGCCAAATTTGTACTGCATTGAATAGACTAGTATAATGTTATTTGTTTAATTATTGTACGATATAACGAATAAAATATCTAATTATTCTTAACATAATGTTTTACTATATCGCCCAGAAAATTGTTTTTTGCCCCCCAAAATATAAATTGTTACTAATCGTCCCCTCAACATGGAAAAACGCCCACATGGGGGCGATATCGCCCCCGTTGAGAAACACTG
>NW_019385278.1:262145-354708 GCF_000671375.1 Centruroides sculpturatus
CTAGCAATTGTATTTGTCCTTAAGTTTTGGATATATATATTATATTTAAAATTTTTTTGTGAATAAGTATATTAAATATAATTACTAATATGCACTTCAAAAAAATAATAATGTACAATAATACAATATACAATAATTACGTGTATAAAAAATGATTTGCAGAAAATGTTATATTCATTTACTATTTTGTGAAGTTTTAGTTATATTTTTGGATAATTTTAGTCTTTAATAGGAATTGAGTTATATAAAGATTTCTTAATTAGTAGTTAGAAATCTATTGTAGATTTCTAACTACTAAAGATTTTTAAGCATATATTAATCTAAACTGTGATAAAACAACTGCAATTTGTTGAACAGGATTCTGAAAAGTTACTGTGCAGTGGAAAAAATTGAAGTAAAGTTTTAATTAAAAAAGTGAAGTTTTACATATGATATTGCAGTTTCTCCTATGGCAAATGCCAGAAATGTCTCCCAGAAGTTCAAATTTGGGAGAGTGAGGTCCAGAGACCTAATGGGCCAGATTCCACGGGACATTATGCAATTAGCAAAGAAGTCTTTTAAAAACCAGAACATCAGTGAGTGAGCAGCATTGCCATCTATCACAAAGTGGAAATGCACCATGTACAGTACAACTAACAGGTCTCATATGCAAGACCGTACATATAACTTTCATTACAAATTTCTCATTGCCTAGTAACTCTTTGGACAACCTGTGTTTGCAAATAAGATGTAAAAAATTGCCTAATGTAAATTTTTATATTTTGGTGCTTTATGAACAATATTCTTTTGTCAATTTTTAAATTTTTTTATACTTTCCAAAAATTTTAAATGATTATTAAATTTTTTAATTACTGTAAATTTCATTGAAATATTTTAATTATTATATATTTTATTTTTATTTAAAAAATTTTTAATCAACTATTCTTAGTTATTTTTTAAAATTTCTTAGGCAGTAGAGGATAAGCTAATTACATAGAACAAGTAATTAAAATGATGTTACAAATAATAGATAAATATAAATTAGAATATAGAAATTAATACTTCAGAAAGGAAACAAAGTAGAATTTTTTACGATAAATATTTTTTGCTAACTGAAAATATTTTATACAAACATTAGTGATATAAAGGATGCTGCATAAGCTCCAATATATATATGCAAAGAGTTTGCTTTATTATGCAATTACTTAGAAGCTACAGAATATGATTTATGTAAATATTGTGGTCACTCCATACTTAGCAAATGTATATTATTAATAAATTCTAGTGTTGTGCATGCACACATATAAGTGCATTCCTTCACCTATTTGTTTTAGTATAGAGACTTTTAAATCAAGAGAAACAAAAACTTTTAAATACTCCTATTTAAGATTTTCATATTGAATTTTCATTTTGTCAATATTTTCATTTTATTCTGGGAACGACTTACTAATAAATAAGACAAATACATACCTCAGAATATCTAAGTTTTGTTGAAAGTGTAGCAATTTTCTTTACAGAAATATATTTTAAATAATTATATTACACAAAACAACAAAAAGATAGTACAGAATTTTGTTAGTTAATGTTGTAATGCTATTAATGCTAATATATATTAATTTATAGAAAGAATAGAAATAACATAAAAACAATCTGGTATGAGCAAACAATTGTGCTGAATTTACAAACTTTAATTTCAGCTGCTTTGTCATTTTTATAAAACTAATGCCATTGGAATTCAAAATAAAAATATTTCAGCAATTTAAATGTAACAAAATAAAGTGAAATTAAACAACTGCTATAATTTATAATTAGAAGAAAAATGATGATTTTTTTTTTTGTTTTAATGATAAAATTTTGTATCAGAAATAGAATCTGACACAACACAAGTACTGTATATATTTTTAGTCATTTGTCTGAAATTTTCATTAATTAAATTTTTATGTTTTGATGAAGTTTAAATCAAACTGTATAATGGACATATGTAGTATATATAATTTAATAATTAGCTTAAAACATCTTTGTTTAAATTAAACAAATCTGTATATAAATACACAATAGACATTATTTTACTTTAAGAACCTTGATGGAGTAAAAATTGTCTTTCAGATAGATGAAAGTTAATTCTTTAAATAATTTACTTAAATTAATTGAAAGAACCATTGTTTCTTTTCCAACTCATAATGAAGTGAAATTCTGACACTAGACTTTCTGTACATCCATTTATTTGCTTCTATATTATGTTTATTTATCTGTCAATACATGTATGGTTATAATAATGTAATAAAAATATATAAAAACATGTAAAAAATATATACAAATTAACATAAAACATATGTAAGTTAAAATACAATAACTATTTTTATCAAATAATAAAAAATTAGTAAAATAAAAAAAATCAATTAGACAAGAAATTGAAATAAGAAGAAAAATAAATTAAACAAAATTATAAAACAGAGTATTGTATGTGTGTACAGATGATGTAAAAGACAACGTACAAGTGTCAAACAAGTATTGTGTAAAAACCTAAGTGGAAAGTTATTATCTTTATGTCACAACATACAAGTTATTGAGTATGTGAAATGCTATATTATAATGTACATGAAAAAGACTAAATAATGTAATATTGTAAAATTTGCAGGAAATAGATGAATATAAATTTTAGATGATATTTAATGTAATTTAAAAAAAAAATAGTGACACAAAGCAACACAAAAATTCCTTAAAAGGTATGTCAACACTTAAAGGAAATTTTAATAATGTTTTAATAATAATTGTACAGTAAACTGAGAAGGAGTGAAGAATTGAGAAACTCTATTGATGGATGAATATAAACAAGATATAGAATTAAATAGTGGATGTACATAAAGTCTTTTGCCTCAGAATATCAGTTCATTGTGAGTTTGAAAAGAAATAGAAACAGTTTCAGCAAAAAGAATAATGAAAGAACTACTATTAATATTCTAGACTCTAGAATACATCCACTATTTAATTCTATATCTTGTTTATATTCATCCATCAATACAGGATTTGAATTCTTTACTCCTCTTCAGTTTACTGTACAAATATTATTAAAACATTATTAAAATTTCCTTAAAAGTGTTGACATACCTTTTAAGGAATTTTTGTGTCACTTTGTGTCATTATGTTTTTTTTTTTAATTACATTAAATATCATCTAAAATTTATATTCATCTATTTCTTACAAATTTTACACTATTAAATTATTTAGTCTTTTTTGTGTACAGTACATTATAATATAGCATTTCACATACTCAATAACTTGTACATTGTGACATAAAGATAATAACTTTCCACTTACATTTTTACATAGTATTTGTTTGACACTTGCATTGTATGTTTTACATCATCTGTACACACATACATTAGGCTAGAAATGTTAATGTGTAAGCAAATAAATGTTTCTTGGCAGCCAAAGGTGTTTATTGATGAATTAACAGATATACCATAATGTTATCAGATTACAGTAAAATACAGCATTTGAATGCCATTAATCATGATTATATAATAGTTCAAGTCTAGGCATTTTTTTTTGTTTGTTATTCAAATTAATTTTACATTAGGATAAACAAAACAAACTAAAATGAAGTTATTTTGTGTAGGAGTAGTCATTTTATTTGACTATGAAACATTTACTAAAATAATATTGTGGAGACTTGTATGTATGCAGATTGATGATACTGAATATCATTTATTTATTTGAAATTTTCAAATTAAAATTTTACTATAATAAACATAATTCAGTTTTTCATGTAAACAAAAAATGTGTTTGTTGCTGAAAAGATTTTTATAACATTAATGCTATTGGTTGCTAAGATTATAAAAAATTTTTTGTGTAGATATATTTTTGCATTATATATGCCAGCAGCCATTTGCTTCATTAGTTGTCATTGAATGGCTGATTTAATCTTTAACTGCTAAGATTAAAGATGTTAATTTTATTGTTGTTACAATTTGTAATTTCTCATTACATGTTGAATTAATTTAACAACAAAACTCATCTTTTTCTTTTATCTTACTTTATTTTGGAACACTAATAATGTTTTTAATGATCTCAACAAAAGGGAAACTGCAGTTCTAAAAATAATTCTGTTCACTTTACATTAAAGTGTAGAGTGATTAAAACAAATTTAACAATAAAATTAATACTGCATCTCAGTTATTCTAATTGCATGTTTTCTGTTTTCTGTTCATGCTTATGCACAGAAGTGAGAACAGAAGGATTTTATTTAGCATAATTATTATGCACACTGTTTGTTTATTGTTCTATTTAATTACTTCTCAGTGAAACAAATTGGCACAAAATAGAAAAATTATTAAATAAGTAAAACTTACCTTGAAAACTAATAAAGTCTAAATAATAATTAACAATACTTGCATAAATCAGTATGAATATTTTTATAATTGCTCAGAGTTAGTTGTTTAATAATTGCATAAAAAATTATATCTTTTATTAAAAGGAGTGCAACTCAAGTACAAAAATAACATTGTAAAAAGAAATAAAGTAGTAATAGTTTTTTGTAGAAGCCACAAATTTTTGATAATGATATAGCTTTAAGTTAAGACATTATTTTTTATATTCATTTAATGTTGTAAGCATAAAATAGTGAAGTTGCATAAAATTGCAAAATGTGCTTATTGATTAAACTTTTTAAACTAACTTTTAAGGGTAATAAACAATGCTTTTTTGTCCTTGACTATAAATTAGACAGAATTAGATAACCTATAACAATTTCAGGGCTTATCACACCAAGGCCAACAGAAAGAAGGACCAGAACTTTTATAAAAAAAAAAGGGTTGGTCTTTAATAATCACATTTCAATTTAATATACCTTTATATATAAAAAAGAACACTTTTCAGATGTATATCAGTAAAATTAAAGAAAGAACGACCTTGCAAACTGATCAAGAAATGGAAATACAAAATATAATAAGAATGTTTAGCCTAAATAATTACCCTAGAACAGTCCAGTGTTTCTCAACCTCTAACGAATCGTCGCCCCTTCAATAAAACTGTTACTTAATATTGCCCCCTTCAATGAAACCATTATGTAGTATCGCCCCCTTCACTTCAAAATTCCGATGCCGAGGGCCAAGGCTAACGCCAAATTTGTACTGCATTGAATAGACTAGTATAATGTTATTTGTTTAATTATTGTACGATATAACGAATAAAATATCTAATTATTCTTAACATAATGTTTTACTATATCGCCCAGAAAATTGTTTTTTGCCCCCCAAAATATAAATTGTTACTAATCGTCCCCTCAACATGGAAAAACGCCCACATGGGGGCGATATCGCCCCCGTTGAGAAACACTGCCCTAGAACATTATTGTTTAAGTGGTTGAAACAAGTAAAGGGAAAAGAAAAAATGTTACGTTAAATAGACAACCAATAGCTGTTAAGATTGTGTATCTAAAAATAGAATATGTTTTTGGTGTTTTTGAAAAATTAAAAAATGAATTAAAGAGATTAGGTACTATTTTAGTACCAAACCACACAAGAACCATAGCAAAATTGATTAACAGTAAACATGAAAATAATGAACATAATGATTTAGAAAAAGATAATGTTGTTTATTCATTAGATTGCAGTTGTTCACATAAAAAAAGATACATAGAGGAAACTGGAAGAAAATTAAAGACAAGGATTAAAGAACATATATATGCCATTAAAAGTAATTTGATATCATCATCAGTGGCACAACATTGCAACACTGAAGGTTGTGAAATTTTAAAAGATAGTATCGAGTGTATTATGACAGAAAACAATCATCTAAAAAGAAGACTACAGGAACACCTAGAAATTCTGAAAATACAGGAAGACATTAGAATTAATAACAACGTGGAACTGAAGCTACATGAGGGGTGGATTGACATCCTTTTCACCTAAACCTTGAAAGAGGTGCTGAACAGATGTGGGAGTATAGTCACATCACTTTGTAAAAATACATTGTGACAGAGCAGTTGACTTCACAAAGTCTTATAGATCAGATGTATTTTGTTTGTGTTAAAATCTGGAGGCCAATTGGCTGTAATAAGAGTAAGTTTATTGTTACTTCCTCCCCTTTTTTTGTGTGTTTTAATATACTTAACAATATTTATTATTAATAGTGTAACCGTCTACCAGAATTTGGAAAATGTAGGATAGACTAAGACATTTACTGGTCTCAGATAATATGTTATACCACATTGTCATTGTATTCAAATTTATACTTGATAAAAAATTTTAGTTTTTAGTGTATGAGTTACATTGAGAAATTGTAAATGCAGTGCACTGCATATGTTGGTTATCCCGCTGTATTGACTGGTTATTGGTGTTGTATTTTTAAGTTGTTACCATATGTTTGTAAGCTGATGAAGGGTCCTTGTACCCAAAATGCATACTTACCTAAATTTGAAATGTGATTATTAAAGACCAACTCCTTTTTTTTTTTTATAAAAGTTCTGGTCCTTCTTTCTGTCAGCCTTACAGTGATAAGTCCTGCAAATTGTTATATCCTATTTATTAGGTTATCTAATTCTGTCTAACTTTTAAGGGATTTTATTTTTATAATTTTTAGTTAATTTCTTCTGTTATAAGAAGTTTTTCCATAGATACATTTTTAGTTTTCTTAGTTTTTTCTTCAGTATAAATGATTAANATGTTGAAAACACACACAAAACTGTACATGTACACACAATGTAAAACATATACTGTAATGAACACAGAAAAACGCCACGGATGGTGAGTCACCGAGTTGGGACAAGTTTCTCGACTCCGACCACGGTCGGATTAACCGGAGTGACGGACTAGCCGAGGGCGGACTAGAGGGGTTCTACTGTAGTAATAGTTTTTTGAAGAAGCTACAAATTTTTGATAATGATATAGCTTTAAGTTAAGACATTATTTTTTATATTCATGTAATGTTATAAGCATAAAATAGTGCTTATGAAGTTGCATAAAATTGAAAAATGTGCTTATTGATTAAAGTTTTTAAACTAACTTTTAAGGGATTTTATTTTTATAATTTTTAATTTCTTCTATTATAAGAAGTTTTTTCCATAGATACATTTTTAGTTTTCTTAGTTTTTTCTTCAGTATAAATGATTAAACTAAATATAATTTTCTGAAGGTTTGACACTAAAATTAAAATGGTTTTTCTTAAGGTATGTCAAGAATTTTCTTTTTTATATTCTTTGTGATTATTTTTGGGACCACTGCAAGTGGGCACCATTGTCAAGAGGTTGCCAAAAGACATTCCTAATTAACTGCCTGATTTGAATTGTGAATGACAAAAAATGGAACAAACACTGTGTTGAAAAAGTAAAATTGCAAGCTCCAATAGTTCAAGTGTTAATGCTTGCATTACATATTTATAAGAATTTATAGTATTGCATGATTAAATGTGTGCAAAGTGGTCCTGGTAGTGAGTTTCTCATTTGTTGAGGAATAAACTTGTAGAAAGTAGTATATAACAACATTACCAGATGTTTGTATCAACCAAATTAAATTCAAAGGAGTTTTGATAGTGATATAAAAAGAAAAAGAAATTTACAGTATATTTGCATTAATTTGTAGCAGGTGAAAAAAATAAGACTTGCTTTTAGGCATAAGATATTCTAGCATTTATTATTTTCATTTCATATGTAAAACTGGTCTTTTGTTCTAAGTCTTTTAGATACTTTCAAATGCATGATGAACTCAGGATATTTTTCTTCCAAATTATAATTAGAAGTTCAGACTATTTACAAAAAATTAATTTTTGAGTCTATCAATTCTTCCTTTTCACACACCATAGAAGTACACCTTTTACATTTGTTTGAAGAAATCACTTCATTAAAAACAATTAACAATAGGTAAAAATTACATTATTAAAAATGATCAGACGTCAGCCTTTCATTTTAGGTTCTGACGCCTATAACATTAAAAATCAAAGTAAATCTTCACACCAAACTGTCAAGTTTTATACACTTTGTATCAGGTTCAAGCCCTCTAGTGGTGGATACGAGTTATCTTAATTTGCATATAGTTTCAAATGCATGATGAACTCNAAATCTGAATGGCTTTACTAAATATCTCAAGCAGCAGTCTATTTTGAATCTGACACACAAACATTATCTCAAAAAGGATTTTGGATCTGATCTAGACAGGAAATAATGTTTTAAAATTGGTGAATAAATCAAAGTTTGAGTTTTTATTTGCAATTTGAATTTTTATCATTATATAATCTAGTTTAATAATTAAATATATATGATATTTAATTATATTTTACAAAAAATCTTCTAGAAAATTATCATCTATCTGCATTTTCATTTTATCTTAATGACAAGATGTTATAATTTTATTGTTTTGTCATTTACCTCATTCTTAAACTATAATTACATTTTTATAAGAAATAATTTTAAAACATAAAAACTGAAATTCTTATATTTTACAAAAATTACTGAAGAATGTTTACTTTTGTCATAATCTTTGCATACGTGATTGTGTTAACTTATTATTCAAAAATGAATTTATTTATGAGCTGTGTAAGTTGCCTTATTTTTGTAATTTATTTTATTAAAATCTCAAGTTTGTGTGCTAATTATTGAATCAAAATCTTACCTAAAATTTGGATTCTAGTATTAATTTTATTTTTATTGTGATTTATAACAAACTGTATTTAGTGTATCTTATTTTTGTGCCTGTGTGTCTTGAATTTTATTGGTTAATAAAAAAAATTTTAGCCCTGTTTGTTTTAAATTATATAATTAGTTTCTTTATGTTATTCTAATAGATTAATGGGCATGTTGTTGGCTCATCATCTTATAGCCTTCTTATTTCATGGAAAAAAAATCATAGTGTTAACATAATATGTCAAAAATTTAATAATTATAAGAATGTTAGTAATTATTTGTCTTGAAATTCAATTATTTTTATTCCAATATTTTGAAGAATTATTTTAGTAATCTTTAATGTAAAAGAACCCATTATCATCATTGTATTTAGTTAGACTTGTAATAATGTTGTTTAAGTAGCATATTTTCTTTCTGAAAAGTATGATCAAAATTTATCTTTTTTTTTTTATCTGTAAACAATTTGTTTTTGAAATAAGATGAATATCTTTACAGTTTAATTGACAGTTTGATTAAAATTACATGTGTAATTCAAAAATTAATGAGTACTTTTATTATTCAAAGCATCAAACAAACAACTTCTGCAAAAAATCAAATATATTTAAATTTAAAATTATAAAAAATTTATTTGTACAAACTAAACTTTGATGTTCGAAAGATTAAAATATGCCTCATGACTATTAACTACCATATTATTATAAATGGACATTTGTGTTCATCAAAATATTTGGCACAGTATTTTTGAAAGACTGGCATTCTAATCAGAGAAGATCTGTTGAATGATTTGTCTTTGAAATTTTTTGTGATAAATTTGCTTATATTCATACTATGACAGTTAACAGCCCAGCATAAAAGTAATTTTTAATTATTTGAACATTAAAGTCAAGCTTGAATAATTGAATTTTTAAAATTTGAATACAGTATAGTCTGCTTGTATTTTAATTATTTGGGTTGTCTATACTGATAATGATAACTGACATAAAGTGGGATAGGTAAATAAATTACAGTTAGAGGAAATTCTGGTTTTATTCACTCTGACATTAAAAGAACGTGTTAAAACAAAGTGTATAACTTTAATTAAGAATAATTATTGATTTTCTTTTTGAAACAGTGTCCTGTTTTATATTTGTGGCGTAATAAACACTAGTATTGTGTTTTATTCTAAAGATACATGGCAAATTTTCCATCAAATTCCTTTATTAGTTGAAACTGCTGCCCAGAGGTTTCAACTAATAAAGGAATTTGATGGAAAATTTGCCATGTATCTTTAGAATAAAACACAATACTAGTGTTTATTATGCCACAAAAAAAAAAAAAAGAATAATTATAATAAAAATTTTCATTATCATATTTTACAGCATATAAGATGCAACTTTTGCCCAAAAGAAAGCTCAAAAACTTGCCCTGTGTCTTATATGTGAAGTTGTGATTATCTATAGCAGTGATTCTCAACCACTGTGCCATGAGATTTTTGATGTGTGCCGCCACTGCGAATATCCATACATAAGCAACGTCAGACAAGTACAAGTATATAATCAGTTCTACCTTCCTTGGGTGCATTTGGAAATTGTAACCGGTGTTACCAGTAACTGCCAGTAGTTACCAAGGCATTTAGAAAACGTGACCTAAATAACCAATTGTGTTTAAAAATAACTGTTATGACATCACCGGGTGTCCTGTGGTATTTACCGAAGTAACCGCATGTGCCGCAAAATTTTTAAATTATTAAAAGTGTACCATGACGAAAAAAAGGTTGAGAATCACTGGTTTATAAGCTAATGAATTCCCTAAATAACCTTTGTTAGACTACAGATAACCTTTACCTAGTCCAATTCTTGAATAAAAATAATATTATTTAGTTAAACATATTATTATTATTTCTAATTTCAATTACAGGTGTTCCCTACTTACGAACAGGTTCAGTTTCCAAGGTTTTACTCTTAGTCTATATCAATTAGATGCATATACATGAGGGCTTATCACACCAGTAAATGAGAATTAAATCTTTAAAGATTATCTACAATTAGGTACAGCACTTTTTGACAATATATTATACAGAACACTTAAAATGCATTTCAGACTCAATATGTCCCTTTTCAGTTAGTGTTCATAAAATTCTAATCACAAACCATAAATTTATACAAATTACTAGCAGAAATGTGCCATGTTTTAGATAAAGTGAATGAGAAAACTGAAAAAAGCTTAAATATAATAAACTAATTTAATCTATTAATGTAAAAATAAAAAATTTCAAACATAATTTTGTTTTGGTGTTATATTATTTCATACAATTGTCGTGTTTTAATTTTCTCGGATATTAAAACATATAATAATTAATATAGAAACTTTGCCTTGTTTTAGATAAAGTGAATGAGAAAACTGAAAAAAGCTTAAATATAATAAACTAATTTAATCTATTAATGTAAAAATAAAAAATTTCAAACATAATTTTGTTTTGGTGTTATATTATTTCATACAATTGTCGTGTTTTAATTTTCTCCGATATTAAAACATATAATAATTACTCAAATCTTCTTATGCGAATACTGGAAAGTATACATTAACACTCCTAAACCTTATACCTCCAGTAATAAACATTTAATAGCAAACTAACATTTTCAACCGTACATTTGGTCTTCTTCAGGTTTAAAAAACCAGTTATATTCGAACATGTGAATGCATAGAACAAAAATTCTGAAATTATTTTCAAAAACCTGAAGAAGACCGAATGTACGGTTGAAAACGTTAGTTTGCTATTAAATGTTTATTACTGGAAGTATAAGGTTTAGGAGTGTTAATATATAATAATTAATATAGAAACTTTGCCTTGTTGTTAAAATAAAATTAATTTAATTCAAATTTATAAAAACATTTAATAATTAATACAGAAACTCTGGCTTATTCTTAAAAATACACATTACAAGTATTTATGTTTATGATAAATAAGTGGGATCCTTCTTCTTCATTCTGTCTTTCTCTATTTTCTCTGTTTTCATTCGTACGCCCTACTTCTTCATTTTCTCTGTCTCTTTGTACATTCACATTGTGTTCACATGATCTTTCTCTTTGACTGGCTCTTTGCTCATTTCTTCAAAACATCCTTATTTCTTGTTCTAAGATAAACGACTTCCAACAACTTAACACTGTGTTGAATAATAACAACCCACGAAAAACCTTTTTTTACGAGTGTTATGTCACTATTAAATTCCACAAGTACTTTCGACCTCCACCGAGGTCTGCTTCAGGTGGTGACTGGCCGTGTTTCGACTCGATCGTCGTAACGATGTTGCCAACGATGTAAATAAATAAATAAACGTGCGCGTCGGGTTTCACCCCTCCGACCGCCGTTGCTCGAACTCCTCGAATAAATACTTCCACGCCTGTGCAAGTGTTTCCCCATCCCTGTAGTTGATGCTACAACAGGGCATCAACTACAGGGATGGGAAAATGTAGTTGATGGCATCAACTACAGGGATGGGAAAATGTAGTTGATGCTACAACAGGGCATCAACTACAGGGATGGGAAAACACTTGCACAGGCGTGGAAGTATTTATTCGAGGAGTTCGAGCAACGGCGGTCGGAGGGGTGAAACCCGACGCGCACGTTTATTTATTTATTTACATCGTTGGCAACATCGTTACGACGATCGAGTCGAAACACGGCCAGTCACCACCTGAAGCAGACCTCGGTGGAGGTCGAAAGTACTTGTGGAATTTAATAGTGACATAACACTCGTTACAAAGGTTTTTCGTGGGACACCACCTGAAGCAGACCTCGGTGGAGGTCGAAAGTACTTGTGGAATTTAATAGTGACATAACACTCGTAAAAAAAGGTTTTTCGTGGGTTGTTATTATTCTTGTTCTAATCTTTCTCTTTCATTGGCTCTTAGTTCATTTCTTCGTGACATCCTTATTTCTTGTTCTAATCTTCTTTGTCTTTCACGATTTAATCGATTCCATCCCCTATTCCTTCGTAATCGTTCTTCACGCTGACGTGGTGTTTGATTATTTCTTCTTTTTCTTTGGTGATTCCAATTTTCTCGTCTCCGCCTTTCAACATTCTCTAAAAATTCGTCCATCTTTTTCTGTCAGTATTAATGAGATTAAACAGTTGATTAGAAATTGATAAAGTTTGGAATATTTTTTAAATCAAAAAGTTGTATCTAAGCAATTATAAGAATTATACTAAAATTTTAGATTTTACTACTAATAGAGGAGAAGGTGGTATTATGGAACCCCATTTTCATTTTATTGAATTGTAAACAATGTATCATAACTACACCCACATTTTTTGTGCGAAAAGTACCGGGAACTATTAAACTAAATATTCCTAATTGGATTTTTTGCTAGTGTAACTATAAGTATAGTTTATAGTAATTCGCCATCTTGAATTAACTTATGTCTGTCGAGACCAAATTTTAAAAAACGTGAACATCACACAGATTAATATGTACTCCTAAGTCTCTGGAATGGAATACATGCACGATGCACCAGTGAACCTACAACTACACGATTTATATTTTAAAAACTAGAGAGGTTGAGGCACACGTATTTAGCCCAAAACGTGTATGGCTAATGAGTGAGTGCCGCCATCTGACAGTTCTGGACCGTCGATCTTGGTGAGTACACGATCGGCTTAAACGTCTTCATTTTTTTCGTGTTTGGGGTTAAAATTATGATTTATTTTATTTAAATAACATTGTAAAGAAACAGACGATTTTAATCCAAAAATTATTTAATTATTTAATATTTTTAATGTAATGTGAAGTGTAAAACGTCCGTAAATTTTCCGATATACTTTTCCAAGCATCTTTCGGATTTTCATATGCATAGGGATTTATAGCCACTACTTCTCTTAACAGAAGTATGTCGTGAAAACAAGAAAACCGCATTTGAACTTTCCTACTGTTTCTCGGAGTTAACACGACGCTAATTATAGTAAAAAAATAATTATTTAGTGTTATTAAACATCATATAAATACTTTTAAACAGTTTAATTTGTTTATTTACCTTTCCTGGCTCCTCCCCATTCCTATTTTCAGCGTCTTTATTCGATGCTTACGATACTCTGAAAGAGTATTTGAATCTATTCTTTTTAGTTTTAAAATATTTCGTACGTAATTAATTCTTTCAGAATATTGAAGGCGAAACAATGTTTTTGTAAGGTTGGTTAAAGTCAACGGTGTCCATTATTTAGAGTCCACTATTTAGAGGAATAGATGTCCTATTTGAAAGGTCTGGGGATTGTAAAAATGTCCATTAATTAAGTACAGATGTTCATTAATGGAAGTTTCACTGTACGGTATTTTCTAACATAACAAATTTATAATGTTAACCGTTTATCATGATAATTATATTTTCCAGGTTCTTGTATTTTAATTTATTCCTTTTCTGGCTGTTAAAGTGACAAAAGGAAACATAATTTTGCCCCTTTTTGACGTGTAATTTAAAAAGGGAGACAGCAGAATCGTGTGCGTGTGCATGTTTTGGCCTGTATTTTGATTTTTATTGCGGGATCCTAGAGATTTGGCGCAAATTACTTCTATACATGAGGTATTGATGCTATTGTTTTGATATTATATGTCAAAGGGAAGGAAAGATAGAGAAGTAGGGAATTATACGCGAATGGTGGCAGACTTAATTTTACTCATTAGTAGCAGTGGCATGTCGTCATTAGAAGCAGTGGAAGTGCCGCTTCCCTTGTATTTTATAAAAAATAAATACATATTAATTTTAATTATATGAAAATAATCGCACAATATTTTATTATAACTGCATTATGTATCTTATTACAAATTTCTATACTACACGTGAAAAAAAAAAAAATAATAAGATTGCTATTGTATATTCGAATATTAGTGGCAGAGTGGAATCTCNTAGTAGGATAAATGTACTATGCCAAAAACCTTCGCGGGAGTGTATTAAAAAACTTTCCGAAGTTTTATGGCAATCGTACTATGCCACAAACCTTCGCCGGAGTATATTAAACAACTTCCCAAAGTTTCACGGCAATCAAATAAACGGTGTGGTAATGCATGAAGGACAGACAGACACACACACACACACACATTCATTTTTATATATATAGATAAAAATAAATTGTAACATTATATAAATCATAAAAATTTACATTAAAGAGCCATTGTAAATATGACATGTTCACAATTATCATGGGTTATGTCTCACAATTGTAATGGTTTTAATAACATTACTTTCTTTACTTTCTTAGCCTGTGGGAACACTAAATACATGTTTTTAAATAATAATTTAAATGATTAAAAAATAATTATGGATTATAAAAAATTTTTTTGTATATTTCTCAGATATATTATACACATACAAATTTTGTCTTTATCATCAGATTTTTAAAGCAAACAATTATAAAAAGCAAATCTGAAAAAGTTAAATAATTAAAACTAACAAGAAAAATAAAAATAAAAAATAAGGCAAAATTAAAAACCAAAAGTAATCTCTAGTCAGAAGGGTCAAGAACATTTTCTCTCAGTTCTGCTAATGATAATTTTTTTGTTTTCTGTCTGATTTTATAGTACAAGTGACTTTTTTCTATTTTTAACAGTGATTTTTGACCTTAAAAATTCTAACTTTTCATTGTTTTAATGTTTATACGTCTTTATAAAATATTTTTTAAAAATAATACTTCACATTAACAAATAAATATCAATTATTTTTTAATTCCTCAATAAATTTAGCATGTACTGTACATTTTTGCACAATTACTTAACTTTATCTAATAGACAAAAGTTTGAAAATTATTTCATTTTTTTTCAATTCTTTAATAACTTTTATACAATCAGTTTCATTACTATTTTTTAATGAGACAATTCCTTTAAATGATTCAAATTTTATTTTTAGTTCTTGAAAACTTTTTTCTTTTATTTTTTTAGGAACACTTTGAAAATTTATATATAAATTCAGGATAGATTTGAGTAAGATTATTATTTATGTTCCTCCTTTCTTTTCCCCCTTCAGTCTTTTACTAGCATATTGTCTTTCTTCTTTTTGGAGCATATTAAATTTAAATACAAATACTTTCTCTGTATAGACATAGGAAATCAAAGTCTGAAAGATAAACTGGAATGATAGATCAAAACACACAGTAAACCTTTGATCAAATTCTGACACAGATGTTTTAATTCAAAATAAATATTTTTGGTATGTTTTAGAGTCTTTGTTCAGGTTATAACATCCAAGATGTGCAAAATGAACATTTTCTTCTTGGATATTATAACTTGAAGAACTATAAGAGGTTTGCCAATATCCAAAGGTTTAGTGTGTGTTTTGAAGAAAGAAATTTACAATTGGACATTATGATTCAATTTATATTTGTTAATTAAAAAGTCCAAAATGCACTCATTTAAAAAAGTGCTAAATTAGACCTCAGATGAATATTTTTGAAATTTCTCTTAGCTTCAGATATTTTCTTTTGAATCAAACAAATCTGAAAACTGAAACGATCAAATTTATTATTATATTTACTAATAATTGGTTTTTTGTACAGTCGCTTAGATTTTACAAATATGTGTGCCGGGCTGTGAATGACTCGCATATTTGTAAAATCTAAGTGACTTGTACAACATGGAATTCATATAAAACGGAATTATCAACAGTGTTATAGGGGAGTCGACTTGTATGTTTTTTTAAAAATATAGATATCAAGTCTTTTTATGAGAGCGTTGGATTGTTCTTTCAGGATTTTCAAATTTTTACAACAATTTTTAATATAAGTTATATATTTGTAACGTTTGATTTAAAAACAAAATTTAATTATTATGCAGTTTTGGTACTGAATTATACTCAAAAACTCTTATTGTATTCATGAACTAAGTCATTTATAGAGGCTCTATGGGTACAGTGACCATACGTCCTTTATTTAAAAGGACAGTCCTTTATTTCACTGCTCTGTCCTCTAACTTTATTTATTTTATAAAATAGGCATTTTGTCCTTTATTTTGTAAATTCGACGCAAAGTTTAAAAAATTTTTTAATAATATATTGAACGAGTTACCCCCATACAAAGTCGAAGCGCGATTCGAAAAAGCTACTGTTATCATCAACATGCCCCACCAAGAGCATCTCAGGTGGCTAGAGGCCACAGCTATCTACAACGCTGGCCAGCTAACCACGTTCGTTAACCAGAAGGAAGAGCTGACTCTGTCTCTAGCCTGGCAATCACTGTTGGATGCCAATCCGCCATTTCTTCCCCCACCACAAGACCGTGCATGTCAGAAAGGACCCACTCCGTCAGAATTGACACCCGATCCCAACAAATAAAATACACTCTGTCCAGGGAATTCCAGTCGATCTGAAGAAGAGCAAAGAGATTGCCCGAAAAAGTTTGTCAACAGTGATATACAGTATATACGCATCACACACCGGTTACAGGTTACGGATAGTGTATAAACTTGTGAATTTTATAAGGTATTTTTTTATTTTCTTTCTTCGATATGTCCTTTATTTTCCCCCCAAATATATGGTCACTGTATCTATGGGAAATGTATGATGAATATAATTTGTAGGGGGAAAAACACCAAAATGCTACTTTTTTGTATCAGTCAAAATATGTCATGTCTCCATTCAATAAGTGTTTTTATATTTATTCTTTCATATAAATATAATTTTATCACTTACTGAATATTCAATTTATTCGATGAGAGCTTGAATGCCATAAGTATAATGAAGTTTAAGTAAATTTTTATACTGTGTGTACTCAGTAGAGAGAGAATACAATCTTACTGTAACACCTGAGCTTTTTGCTGAGAGAATTCTTTATTAACAAGTCATGAATTTTACATTTGAAATATTCTTCAAATGTAAAATTCACAATTTGTGAAATGTTTGTTAAATTAAAACCTGATGATGGCCTGTGGTAGTAAGTTGAAAACATTTGTTAATAAAGAATTTTCTCAGCAAAAAGTTCAGATGTTGTTGTAAGATTGTTTAAGTAAATGTTTCTGATGCATTGTGAGATTTTTGGTGAGATGAAAACATAAACCATTATTTTGAATGTTAATTGTAGAAGTGCATCCAATTTGAGGAATTAAACTTTAGATCGTTCTGACTTTTAAATTTGTTCAATTCAATAGAAAAGATCTGAACAGAGATGTCTCTAATGAATGTTGCACTATCTGATAGTGCAACGTTGATTTCACCCCGGCGCTGAGAGTAGGACAGTTCCTATAGATGTCTCTAATGTTTATGCTATCTAAATGGACTACTTTAACTGAGAGATCAAAACCTTTTAAAAAAATTACAACTTTTGAACAGTAATTAGTAAAAGATTCTCATTGAAAAAGTTTTATTACAAACATTGATTCAAATGAAAGTTGAATAACTTTAGTTTGTTCTATAGAAAAGAAAAATCATTTAATTTTCTTTATTTATATTGTTATTAGATATTGAAAATTAAGGAAAAGAAGAAATATATATTGTTTAAATTTAAATTTTACTTAATAAAGTAACCAATACACTTATAATAAAGTATATTGTAATAGTAGATAAAGTTGGAGAAACACTGATGTCTTTGATAGTTAATGGGTCATCTTTACATTTGTGCTTGTCTACCTTTGCCAACTGTTAAGAGTATTAGTTACTTGATTAATATTACAGTGGCTAGTTTGACTTTAAATTGTGCTAAAATTAATGAAATCTTTCATATTTTATATATTATAAAACTGCATTTTACAATTTTGAGGGAGGTGAAGTTTACAAAAGTTGTACAGGTAACCCCGTATAACACGGCACTTCTATAGCACGGATTCACTCTAACATGGTTCGAGAATTGGGAACATCCCCTGTATAACACGGTGCTTTTATAGCACGGGTTCACTCTAACACGGTTCAGGAATTGAGTAAAACCCTCGTACAACATAAAATGTAGTAAAGGGTGCATTCTTTTATACCTTCGCGTAACTCCACCCGAGCATTCTAATTGTTTTTGTGGCTACTTTGAATGCTCTTTCAACAAATAATCCATCTAATGGTTAAATTTTACAATTGTGACCCTTCTTTTGCCTCTAAAAGCTCATTTTAGAATTATAGATTCCTCCATCACGATACTATCGATAGTGTGGGCGCCACCATCTTTTTCGCCATCGTTCCTAAACTTCTACAAACAGCAGCGCACTCTTGTTGCAGAGCAACCGCTATTAACGAACACACCCACAAACTGTTACCAGTTGATGATGCTCATGCTGAAATCATCATATAAAATGAGTAATCCTCTGGTAAAATATTTACTTAAATAATAAATAAGTATTTTACCTATGAAAAAATGAATAATAAATTCAATTTAAATAAGGGTTTAACAACATGTTTAATTTTTGGAATGTAACTCCCGTGTTATACTGGGTTTACCTGTATATCTTTAATAGACTTTTTGTAAAAAAAGATTGATTTCTATAGTGAAGATTTTAATAATAAGTAAACAGTTGATTTCCTAAATTATTATATATTAAGATATAATACAAATTTAATTTACATTTACAATAATTAGAAAGGTTCTTCAAAAAATGTCAAGTGTATTTTTTTCTGTTTAAATGACCATGTTATTAATTTAATAATTACAAATTTTATTATTTTAACATTATTTAAAGTTATATTTTATGTCTAGTTTATGTCATCCATCTCAAGGTTATTGGCAGTTTGTAAAAGAATTTACTCATCAGAAAACATTAGAGCACATTCAAACAGTCGGGTCGAATAAAACTCTGATTGGATGGAGTTGGGCTTGGTTGTGCGTTGCACTTAATGAAAATTGTCTGGAGAGCTACTTTCATTCATTCGCCCAGAATCCTCATATTATCGAGACACATTATCGACAGCCGGCATTATTAAGAGATGAACAAGTATGTTTTTATAAAAATCTTTAAATTTTCAAAAACAAACATCAAAAGTATAATCTTAATTAGAAGTTTACATAATTCATTCATAAAATGTTTGATCAATAAGCTCAGTCTTATTACATAATATAATAAATTACATCGTTTAAGAAAATTCTTGAAAAGACAATACAAAAATATGTTTTCTCACTTGTCCTTTCACATGCACATGAGGAAAATAACAGTTCCACCACTCCATGTAACTGTTATTTTCCTCATATGTTTGTGAAACTATTATATTATGATAATAATATAATAATGTTGTAGTTTTGTTCTTGAGTAATTAATTTTTATTAAGAAAGCTTTTGATGATTAAAATTTAGATAATTTTTTAAATGGCATTATGTAATAAGTTTAAAATCTTTAAAACTTGTATGATATATACTTGTATACTAAGATTGAGGTTGTAGTATGGACCATATTATGAATGTATATTTTGAATGAAAGGCAATAGATTTTAGAAATTTGAAATAATCAAAACAGTAATATTATTTAACAAATACAGTACAAATTCAAATGATATTTTATATGTATTGTATTCATATTGTTATTTTTAACTCTTAACTACTCAGATAATAACTCCTTATGATTTGTTATAATGTGAATAAGTCAATTAGTTTTGATTAAATATAATGAACATAGCTACCTGTACAGAGTGTAAGAGAATTCAATCTTTATGTAGAAGATGATCAATAATTATTGAACAAGTTTACATTTTTTTAACTAAATTTGTTTGTTGTAGTATTCTAAAAGAATATAACAGTGGAGCATTACAGCTTCATGGGGTCCAGCAAATTTGAGTTAGGGCCTCCATGTTCAATGTTGATTTCATACATTTTTCTTTGGGAAAATATCATCAAAGATTTGTTTGGGGTCCCAGGCAATTGTCCTTTTTGTCCATAGAATAATGTGCCATTGGAAGATATGGCTCTTTGCAGAGACAGTACACTTTCATTCTGCCAATTGATTGAAATGGAAAACAATTTTTACTTAAAAACAATCTGCTGAACAAAGAAATGTTGTCTATAAAGAAAGCTATCTTTTTTGTAGAGTATTGTAATCAAAAGTTGAAAAAGTTATGGTATCCTATAGTAACTAAATGATGACATTGTTATAGAAATCTTTTATAGCATTTTATTCATTCTTTATAAATAAATTTCTTATTAGCTTAGTGAAAATTAAAAGAAAACAGGATAAAGTTTGTGACATATGATCTCTAAATAAACTCATAATTTAATTAATTAGAAATATGCATTATTTAACAAAATCAAGTTGTTTTCTAATGCTATTAAAAACAAGTTCACAAATTAAAAGAAAAAATTTGGGATCCTGATAAAGTTTATTGGAACACTTGCTTTACAAATTTTAGATTATATTATCTTGAATGCTGTCTTTGTAAACTAAACTACGGATGCCTTTGACTTTTGGACAGTTTGTTCTTTTGTACATAATACATTGATATCCCTAAATCACTTTTTGTACTCTAAATTTGTACTCTCAAATACTTTCAGACAACAATAAAAAATTCTGAGCTTTAAGGAGGTGTCTTCTTTCAATTTTAATAACAAAATAATTTTATAAAATTGGTTTTTGTTGCCTGTTTTCTATATAATCAATGGTTTTAACATTTTAAATAATGTTTTATACATTATAATATATTTATTAACTGCAAAAATAAAAACTTTCCTATCCCTTTAATACTAAGAGATTTCACAATTTCTCTTTTAGCTGTTGGGAATGAAACTGTCTTCATAACATTCATCTCTATTGCTTGACTTTTGTACAGATTCTTAAGAATGTATTATGTCTAAAAGCCAAACTGCTTATATTAGCATATTTGTTGATCTGTATTGTATTGTTTGTAATGTCTTGAGTTTCTGCATTATTACATATTCTTAACTTATTGTTGTTTACACTTTTAAAATTTATAATGTTTTCCAAAATAAATGTTACTATTTTAAATTACTGTAATTATGTTAACTATTATCTGAGAAGTGTGTCATGTACATGTATTGATAGCACAACCGTCCAAGTTTCGTCTCCCATCTGCATTCAAATGTCTTATTATCAACTACCTCTAGGAAGCACTGTAAATAAAATTGCAACTCTGAAAAAGAGAAAATATTTTGCTTTCTGCAGTTTGCAAAGTTGGAATCACTTTTCTTCGTGCAACACAAGTAATCAGCAGGAGCTATGAAATTGTAACTGTTGTGGGAAGAGTGACAATGGATATGTTGTAGCCTGTATACGAAGAATTTGAGTATTGATTGGATGTATGACCTGTAACATGAGGCACACATACTCAGAAAGTGAAATGGGCAAATGTGAAATTTGGATGGCTTTCCATTGTTTTAATATACATTACAATGTTCTTGGATAATAATTAACATAATTACAATAATTTAAAATGGTAGAATTATTTTTGGAAGACACTGTATTTTGAATTGTGATTTATTTGATTTTATAAATTACATCAATCTATAAAAATCAAATATAAATGTTATATCAATACAAAATAATGAAAGCATTAAGTAAAGACATCATTGGTATATCCAGAAATTAAAAAAAATAATAAATGCAAATTTCTACTTTAAATTGTGGCTGTCGGCCATGATATTGTATATTTTGTATATTTTATTTTGAATTAATCCTAGTCTTCCTTCCTGTTTCTTTGTTCCTTCTAAGACCTTCTTATCTAACCCTTTTGCCCCTGGGGTAGGATTATCTTTTCCACGTAAATAAGAACAAAAGAGGAAGTGGGGCCCTGGGCAAAAACGGACAGAAAACAAGTCACTCTAGGTGAAGATCCTGAAGAAAGCAGAAGAAAAAAGCGAGTGCTCGTGACCTGAAGTTAAGGTTAAGGATAGGCAAGAAAGAAAAGAGACGATTTTGAAAAAAAGTCGTAAGGACAACGAATAATCCAAGGGAAGAAGACAATTTTTTGATATCAAAAAGTAGCCGTATAGACTTTAGAGTGAAAGATAACAAGTTGGCACCATAACCTGAAAGCGTATATACGTACCAAAAGAAATCCTGGGTATTTCCATTCTCCCTACATTTTGTTACCATATCCATCTGTCCTGTACTCTTATTTTTCATTAGTTATAAGATAGATATAAGTTAGATGTAAGTTAGTTATATAATTAGTTGTTTTTTGTTATTTTGACGATTGTCACATGTATGAACCCCGGTGATAGTAGAGGGCAAGCCTGTTCCTTTTTCTGTGTATAGAAGAAAGGCATAAAGTTTGTAAAGTTGGGATTCTGAAAAAAAAGAAAAAAAAAGAACCAGTTCGAAGAGAATAAAGAATACTATGTGATATAATTGAATTTTGTATCTTTCTATTTATAACTTTTCATTCACGGATTTCTATACATCTCTCACAATGAACTACCACAAAATTATTCTCTTTAACTTCCAAATTTGATTTTGATAGTTTTAAAAATTGTATTAATATTTATTAACATTATGCAATCAATTTATATGAAATTACAGTTTTGCTTATTATTTTTCAAACTGTAATATATAATCAACAGTTTTGTTGAAAAGTAAAAGTACGAAATATGCTTTCTTTTGTGAATTAAATAGTAGTAGTAATAGATTTTTATTATTTATCTTTTGTAAGTAAATTCTAATCTGATGGGAGTGCTGGTTCTTTCTATCAACTGAACTATTGAACTGTTTTCTTTAACTTTTAGTTATAAATAAATTTATTCTATTAAATTGTGAAATAAATACAAAAAAAAACCAGAAATTTGTAAATATAAATATTTTGCTCTTTTACAATTTTTAGATAGAAATGAAATAAAAATTGAACTTAAATTAACAGGCTTCAGTGCAGACTATTTTGTTCTGCTTTGGAGTCTGTTCATTTGAATTCTATTCCATTCCATTCACTTATAGTTTTTTCTGAAATTTCTTTTTCTCTTTTGTGTTTGTTTCAAAATTTAACATTGAATTTTATATTTTTTAAATTTGATTAACATCAGCATATTGACTTCATCTTAACTATTGGGTTCCATGATTATCTGTAAATTTTTATCTGATGCCCTGTAATTTATAGTTTTTGAAATTATATCTTTAGCAATGTTCTCAATAATAATGTACAGTCGACCCCCCTATAATTACGGTCCCTATAATTACAATTCCTATAAAACTACGAAAAAATATACGTATTTTGGAAATGTTGAGTCGGATTAGTGTAGAATCGATTAATTTTATGGAAGAAAACCTTTCAATCAGCCGTAGTCCGTAAACTTGACACATGTCGGGCTGTGATTGGAACGACTTGTAAGAAATTGGATTCCTAATAAATTGGAACGTATCTATATCTTATAGGGGGGTCGACTGTATATTTTCAGTAATATTGCATCTCCATTATGCATTAAGTTAATTGATATTTTCTATACAAAAGAGGAATCGCAATAATAAAAGCAGACAAATTACATTTAATTTCATTCTGACAGTTTAGAAATTATTTTAATAATAAGTTTATTATGTGAAAAAGTTAGTTTTTTTATTTATATTGTGAGGTTCCAGTTAGAATCTGAATCTCATTAGACGTGTGAAAAATTCAATTTATTTAAGAAAATATTTTGTTATAAAAATTGTATGAAATAGATCTGTTGCGAAGGTACAAAATAAATAATATGGTCAACCCTATGAGGTCATGAGTTGTTGCAAACTAACAGGTTTGAATGTTTGCAATTTCAATTGGAAAGATCGCGATTTGACTCTGATGCTTGTAGACAAAACAAAATTTAGAAATAAATGAGTAAATGTAACATTCCTTTAAAAGAAAACTATTTTATTATAAGTAATAAAAACACTTAAATTTCTTAGATGTCAGGAACAAAAATATCATCGCGTGAGATACAAGCAAATGCTTCAAAGTTTGAACAACACTTGCAGATGAAGTTGAATGGAGGTGTCAAATCGATTAAACAGAGCAAACTTTTCCACGCCTGATCTGGTCCTCTAATTTCACCTGGAAATAGGAAAGGGACTAATTGGAAGTTGGAGAGAGAGATGCAGGACAGATCAAATACAGAACTTTGGTGAGAAATCCTTTATAAACCTTGAGATTCGAGGACAAGTGTGGTTGCTTCTCTGTCTTTCAACCTGTTTGTCCTCTGTATCAGTTTCCTTGTCATCTTGGACTTCACCTTCATTGCTTCACCTATGTTCTGCCACAGTATGCTGACTTCCAGCCAGTTTGCCCTGGGGTACCTGATTGCCATCAAAACTTCATCCAATTGCTGTTGAGACTCTGAATGGTCGCAGATAAAAGACTGTGACCATAGACTGAACTTTCTACTCAAGAGAAGAAATTCTCAACTGGATATATGTAAGCATTGTCTTTCCAAATAAACAGCTTGTGATGTAAAGGTGACTGTCTCAGTGTCTACAATCACATTCGCATCACTATCATCCCCCTTATTCATCTTGACAAAAAGAGAGATTAACCTTTCCCTCTTCTCTTCTTTTCCCTATTGACAAATTTTGCAATATTTATTTACAAGGTGTGTTCAAAAAGTTCTATGCACAGATAAAAAAAATCAAAATGTGTTAGAATATAAATAAATTTATTTAATATTTTTCAAAATAATCGCATTGATCTTCAGTGCACTTTCTCAAATGATTTCTCCAATTTAAAAAATTAACTTCTTTTAGGGATTGCAGAATTTTCTTTGATTCATCTTGTTCCAGTTCTATTGATTCAAACTTTTTTAAAGATGAAATTGCTACTTGATGGGGAAATTGGGTGGTTGTAAAACTCAATTTCCCCATCTAGCTTCTAATGACTTTTTATTCATTTTAAACTTGACTAGAAAACAACCTCAATCTTTGAGTCAATAAAATTCATATAAGATGAATCAAAGAAAATTTTGTAAATCATGAAAGAAATTATTGCAAGTTTTCGAATTGTTTCCCGAATTACAGAAACTGAAGAAAGTGTATTGAAACTTGGGACAGTTATTTTGAAAAATATAAAATAAATTTATTTATAGTTTATTTGAAAACTTTTTAAATATATTCCAGGAACTTTTTGAATATCTGTTGTATAGTATTAGCNACAAATTTTGCAATATTTATTTACAAGGTGTGTTCAAAAAGTTCTATGCACAGATAAAAAAAATCAAAATGTGTTAGAATATAAATAAATTTATTTAATATTTTTCAAAATAATCGCATTGATCTTCAGTGCACTTTCTCAAATGATTTCTCCAATTTAAAAAATTAACTTCTTTTAGGGATTGCAGAATTTTCTTTGATTCATCTTGTTCCAGTTCTATTGATTCAAACTTTTTTAAAGATGAAATTGCTACTTGATGGGGAAATTGGGTGGTTGTAAAACTCAATTTCCCCATCTAGCTTCTAATGACTTTTTATTCATTTTAAACTTGACTAGAAAACAACCTCAATCTTTGAGTCAATAAAATTCATATAAGATGAATCAAAGAAAATTTTGTAAATCATGAAAGAAATTATTGCAAGTTTTCGAATTGTTTCCCGAATTACAGAAACTGAAGAAAGTGTATTGAAACTTGGGACAGTTATTTTGAAAAATATAAAATAAATTTATTTATAGTTTATTTGAAAACTTTTTAAATATATTCCAGGAACTTTTTGAATATCTGTTGTATAGTATTAGCATACTTTATTCATTTGTTGAGGAAGTCATTCAAAAAGGATGTTTGCTATGGGGAGGAAATATAAAAATTTTCTGATGGGATTGTTAGTAGAGTGATGTCCTGAAGATTCTCAAAAATTTTCCTATTTTGAAATAATTCTTTTACTAAAATCATTAAGCAGAAGTATTTTAATCATTGATCATACAACAGGTTCTTTCTTATTTAAATATTTGCACTTCAGTAGGATGTACTGTACAGATACTCTCAATTACCGGGGACTACCCCAAGTTTTGCCTGCTCTTTTTAATATTTGATTTGGAATTAATTTGAATAAAGCAATTTTATTACAGTTTAATATAATATCAGCATTTTATAGATCAATAAATAAATGAATTTTAAAAATAAATGAAGTTTAATTGATTTTCATAATCAGTGAAAATGGGGTCTAAAAGCATCCCTGGTTTTATTGTAAATAATATGAACTACCTAACTTTGACAGAAGCATTGCACTAAATATATTTTGTTGGAGACACTACAGTAGATCTTTTAATATGAAAGGATGATGGTAACAATTTAACCTTTGCAGATACAGATTACAAATAAAGTTACTGCTGAAAGATATACTGGTATATGACATATTATCTTTAGGAGTTATTCAGCCTCGTCTTGGTAGGAAATACAAATAAATTACTGTACTGTAAATCTGTTTTACAGAATTGCTTATTTTAACATAAGGAGGTAGCAAATTAAGTGTGAAATCAACTTGGGGATGTCCAAGAATTGGTGACAAAAAGTGATAGCAAAAAGAACTTAAGATTGGTGACATTCTTATTTGAATGATCTTTGAAGTATTTTTCAGTTTTATAAAGAGTTTTGCTTTTTATATAAATAATTTTTCAGTGCACTATTTTTAATCTTTTGCAGCTTTCATTATTTTTTCTTCATATTTTATAGATTAATTGATTAAATCAACTAAAATATTGTAGAAAGTTGAAAAATACCATTATTCTACTTAATATATTATGTAGAAGATTTTGTAAACTTAATTATGTGTTTTATATGAAATAATTATAACTGAAATATTTTATCTTAACATTGAAAAATATTTTTATGTTATAAACATTAATTTAAAAGTCAATAGAGATCTTACAACAGAAAAATCTTCAAAGGCCTTATTAATATTTTAAGTATCTGTTAAAAGTATCATTGGGAAAATTTTTTGTGATGAAACAAAATTCAGTGTTATATTTAGGGTAGATTTGTGTGGTTGCAGCCCTCTGCCTTATACGTGTCGTATAGTTTTTTTTTTTTTTTTTTTTTTTTTTTTTTTTTTTTTTTTTTTTTTTTTTTTTTTTTTTTTTTTTTTTTTTTTTTTTTTTTTTTTTTTTTTTTTTTTTTTTTTTTTTTTTTTTTTTTTTTTTTTTTTTTTTTTTTTTTTTTTTTTTTTTTTTTTTTTTTTTTTTTTTTTTTTTTTTTTTTTTTTTTTTTTTTTTTTTTTTTTTTTTTTTTTTTTTTTTTTTTTTTTTTTTTTTTTTTTTTTTTTTTTTTTTTTTTTTTTTTTTTTTTTTTTTTTTTTTTTTTTTTTTTTTTTTTTTTTTTTTTTTTTTTTTTTTTTTTTTTTTTTTTTTTTTTTTTTTTTTTTTTTTTTTTTTTTTTTTTTTTTTTTTTTTTTTTTTTTTTTTTTTTTTTTTTTTTTTTTTTTTTTTTTTTTTTTTTTTTTTTTTTTTTTTTTTTTTTTTTTTTTTTTTTTTTTTTTTTTTTTTTTTTTTTTTTTTTTTTTTTTTTTTTTTTTTTTTTTTTTTTTTTTTTTTTTTTTTTTTTTTTTTTTTTTTTTTTTTTTTTTTTTTTTTTTTTTTTTTTTTTTTTTTTTTTTTTTTTTTTTTTTTTTTTTTTTTTTTTTTTTTTTTTTTTTTTTTTTTTTTTTTTTTTTTTTTTTTTTTTTTTTTTTTTTTTTTTTTTTTTTTTTTTTTTTTTTTTTTTTTTTTTTTTTTTTTTTTTTTTTTTTTTTTTTTTTTTTTTTTTTTTTTTTTTTTTTTTTTTTTTTTTTTTTTTTTTTTTTTTTTTTTTTTTTTTTTTTTTTTTTTTTTTTTTTTTTTTTTTTTTTTTTTTTTTTTTTTTTTTTTTTTTTTTTTTTTTTTTTTTTTTTTTTTTTTTTTTTTTTTTTTTTTTTTTTTTTTTTTTTTTTTTTTTTTTTTTTTTTTTTTTTTTTTTTTTTTTTTTTTTTTTTTTTTTTTTTTTTTTTTTTTTTTTTTTTTTTTTTTTTTTTTTTTTTTTTTTTTTTTTTTTTTTTTTTTTTTTTTTTTTTTTTTTTTTTTTTTTTTTTTTTTTTTTTTTTTTTTTTTTTTTTTTTTTTTTTTTTTTTTTTTTTTTTTTTTTTTTTTTTTTTTTTTTTTTTTTTTTTTTTTTTTTTTTTTTTTTTTTTTTTTTTTTTTTTTTTTTTTTTTTTTTTTTTTTTTTTTTTTTTTTTTTTTTTTTTTTTTTTTTTTTTTTTTTTTTTTTTTTTTTTTTTTTTTTTTTTTTTTTTTTTTTTTTTTTTTTTTTTTTTTTTTTTTTTTTTTTTTTTTTTTTTTTTTTTTTTTTTTTTTTTTTTTTTTTTTTTTTTTTTTTTTTTTTTTTTTTTTTTTTTTTTTTTTTTTTTTTTTTTTTTTTTTTTTTTTTTTTTTTTTTTTTTTTTTTTTTTTTTTTTTTTTTTTTTTTTTTTTTTTTTTTTTTTTTTTTTTTTTTTTTTTTTTTTTTTTTTTTTTTTTTTTTTTTTTTTTTTTTTTTTTTTTTTTTTTTTTTTTTTTTTTTTTTTTTTTTTTTTTTTTTTTTTTTTTTTTTTTTTTTTTTTTTTTTTTTTTTTTTTTTTTTTTTTTTTTTTTTTTTTTTTTTTTTTTTTTTTTTTTTTTTTTTTTTTTTTTTTTTTTTTTTTTTTTTTTTTTTTTTTTTTTTTTTTTTTTTTTTTTTTTTTTTTTTTTTTTTTTTTTTTTTTTTTTTTTTTTTTTTTTTTTTTTTTTTTTTTTTTTTTTTTTTTTTTTTTTTTTTTTTTTTTTTTTTTTTTTTTTTTTTTTTTTTTTTTTTTTTTTTTTTTTTTTTTTTTTTTTTTTTTTTTTTTTTTTTTTTTTTTTTTTTTTTTTTTTTTTTTTTTTTTTTTTTTTTTTTTTTTTTTTTTTTTTTTTTTTTTTTTTTTTTTTTTTTTTTTTTTTTTTTTTTTTTTTTTTTTTTTTTTTTTTTTTTTTTTTTTTTTTTTTTTTTTTTTTTTTTTTTTTTTTTTTTTTTTTTTTTTTTTTTTTTTTTTTTTTTTTTTTTTTTTTTTTTTTTTTTTTTTTTTTTTTTTTTTTTTTTTTTTTTTTTTTTTTTTTTTTTTTTTTTTTTTTTTTTTTTTTTTTTTTTTTTTTTTTTTTTTTTTTTTTTTTTTTTTTTTTTTTTTTTTTTTTTTTTTTTTTTTTTTTTTTTTTTTTTTTTTTTTTTTTTTTTTTTTTTTTTTTTTTTTTTTTTTTTTTTTTTTTTTTTTTTTTTTTTTTTTTTTTTTTTTTTTTTTTTTTTTTTTTTTTTTTTTTTTTTTTTTTTTTTTTTTTTTTTTTTTTTTTTTTTTTTTTTTTTTTTTTTTTTTTTTTTTTTTTTTTTTTTTTTTTTTTTTTTTTTTTTTTTTTTTTTTTTTTTTTTTTTTTTTTTTTTTTTTTTTTTTTTTTTTTTTTTTTTTTTTTTTTTTTTTTTTTTTTTTTTTTTTTTTTTTTTTTTTTTTTTTTTTTTTTTTTTTTTTTTTTTTTTTTTTTTTTTTTTTTTTTTTTTTTTTTTTTTTTTTTTTTTTTTTTTTTTTTTTTTTTTTTTTTTTTTTTTTTTTTTTTTTTTTTTTTTTTTTTTTTTTTTTTTTTTTTTTTTTTTTTTTTTTTTTTTTTTTTTTTTTTTTTTTTTTTTTTTTTTTTTTTTTTTTTTTTTTTTTTTTTTTTTTTTTTTTTTTTTTTTTTTTTTTTTTTTTTTTTTTTTTTTTTTTTTTTTTTTTTTTTTTTTTTTTTTTTTTTTTTTTTTTTTTTTTTTTTTTTTTTTTTTTTTTTTTTTTTTTTTTTTTTTTTTTTTTTTTTTTTTTTTTTTTTTTTTTTTTTTTTTTTTTTTTTTTTTTTTTTTTTTTTTTTTTTTTTTTTTTTTTTTTTTTTTTTTTTTTTTTTTTTTTTTTTTTTTTTTTTTTTTTTTTTTTTTTTTTTTTTTTTTTTTTTTTTTTTTTTTTTTTTTTTTTTTTTTTTTTTTTTTTTTTTTTTTTTTTTTTTTTTTTTTTTTTTTTTTTTTTTTTTTTTTTTTTTTTTTTTTTTTTTTTTTTTTTTTTTTTTTTTTTTTTTTTTTTTTTTTTTTTTTTTTTTTTTTTTTTTTTTTTTTTTTTTTTTTTTTTTTTTTTTTTTTTTTTTTTTTTTTTTTTTTTTTTTTTTTTTTTTTTTTTTTTTTTTTTTTTTTTTTTTTTTTTTTTTTTTTTTTTTTTTTTTTTTTTTTTTTTTTTTTTTTTTTTTTTTTTTTTTTTTTTTTTTTTTTTTTTTTTTTTTTTTTTTTTTTTTTTTTTTTTTTTTTTTTTTTTTTTTTTTTTTTTTTTTTTTTTTTTTTTTTTTTTTTTTTTTTTTTTTTTTTTTTTTTTTTTTTTTTTTTTTTTTTTTTTTTTTTTTTTTTTTTTTTTTTTTTTTTTTTTTTTTTTTTTTTTTTTTTTTTTTTTTTTTTTTTTTTTTTTTTTTTTTTTTTTTTTTTTTTTTTTTTTTTTTTTTTTTTTTTTTTTTTTTTTTTTTTTTTTTTTTTTTTTTTTTTTTTTTTTTTTTTTTTTTTTTTTTTTTTTTTTTTTTTTTTTTTTTTTTTTTTTTTTTTTTTTTTTTTTTTTTTTTTTTTTTTTTTTTTTTTTTTTTTTTTTTTTTTTTTTTTTTTTTTTTTTTTTTTTTTTTTTTTTTTTTTTTTTTTTTTTTTTTTTTTTTTTTTTTTTTTTTTTTTTTTTTTTTTTTTTTTTTTTTTTTTTTTTTTTTTTTTTTTTTTTTTTTTTTTTTTTTTTTTTTTTTTTTTTTTTTTTTTTTTTTTTTTTTTTTTTTTTTTTTTTTTTTTTTTTTTTTTTTTTTTTTTTTTTTTTTTTTTTTTTTTTTTTTTTTTTTTTTTTTTTTTTTTTTTTTTTTTTTTTTTTTTTTTTTTTTTTTTTTTTTTTTTTTTTTTTTTTTTTTTTTTTTTTTTTTTTTTTTTTTTTTTTTTTTTTTTTTTTTTTTTTTTTTTTTTTTTTTTTTTTTTTTTTTTTTTTTTTTTTTTTTTTTTTTTTTTTTTTTTTTTTTTTTTTTTTTTTTTTTTTTTTTTTTTTTTTTTTTTTTTTTTTTTTTTTTTTTTTTTTTTTTTTTTTTTTTTTTTTTTTTTTTTTTTTTTTTTTTTTTTTTTTTTTTTTTTTTTTTTTTTTTTTTTTTTTTTTTTTTTTTTTTTTTTTTTTTTTTTTTTTTTTTTTTTTTTTTTTTTTTTTTTTTTTTTTTTTTTTTTTTTTTTTTTTTTTTTTTTTTTTTTTTTTTTTTTTTTTTTTTTTTTTTTTTTTTTTTTTTTTTTTTTTTTTTTTTTTTTTTTTTTTTTTTTTTTTTTTTTTTTTTTTTTTTTTTTTTTTTTTTTTTTTTTTTTTTTTTTTTTTTTTTTTTTTTTTTTTTTTTTTTTTTTTTTTTTTTTTTTTTTTTTTTTTTTTTTTTTTTTTTTTTTTTTTTTTTTTTTTTTTTTTTTTTTTTTTTTTTTTTTTTTTTTTTTTTTTTTTTTTTTTTTTTTTTTTTTTTTTTTTTTTTTTTTTTTTTTTTTTTTTTTTTTTTTTTTTTTTTTTTTTTTTTTTTTTTTTTTTTTTTTTTTTTTTTTTTTTTTTTTTTTTTTTTTTTTTTTTTTTTTTTTTTTTTTTTTTTTTTTTTTTTTTTTTTTTTTTTTTTTTTTTTTTTTTTTTTTTTTTTTTTTTTTTTTTTTTTTTTTTTTTTTTTTTTTTTTTTTTTTTTTTTTTTTTTTTTTTTTTTTTTTTTTTTTTTTTTTTTTTTTTTTTTTTTTTTTTTTTTTTTTTTTTTTTTTTTTTTTTTTTTTTTTTTTTTTTTTTTTTTTTTTTTTTTTTTTTTTTTTTTTTTTTTTTTTTTTTTTTTTTTTTTTTTTTTTTTTTTTTTTTTTTTTTTTTTTTTTTTTTTTTTTTTTTTTTTTTTTTTTTTTTTTTTTTTTTTTTTTTTTTTTTTTTTTTTTTTTTTTTTTTTTTTTTTTTTTTTTTTTTTTTTTTTTTTTTTTTTTTTTTTTTTTTTTTTTTTTTTTTTTTTTTTTTTTTTTTTTTTTTTTTTTTTTTTTTTTTTTTTTTTTTTTTTTTTTTTTTTTTTTTTTTTTTTTTTTTTTTTTTTTTTTTTTTTTTTTTTTTTTTTTTTTTTTTTTTNTATTATTTTTGTTAAATTTTTGCGTGTTTTAGCTGGCATCAACGGCTCAACCATTGAAGGGAGGCCAATATTTAAGCGAGACTTAATTTTCTAATTATGAGTGGTTGTTTGTTTCGTGAGCAATAAAACAATTTAAAAATAATTTTTAATGATACAGTAGCGATGATTATTATTTTAGAAAAAAATTTGTTAGGCTAAACATCAATGAAAATTTAACGCGAAGTTAGTTAATAGCAATATACTAATAAACTAATTACATGGGATATACTAATATACTATACTAATAATGTATTTTTCCCTTCTTTTTGGTTATCTGATTTTTTCAGTTATCTGACCAACCTGAGTCCCCAATTGAATCAGATATTCGATGCTCTACTGTATTACTTAGGTTGAAATTAATTTTTTAATTATATATTTTAAATGTTAGAAATAAAAAGCTGTTTAATTCTGTAAACCAAATAATTTATTGAATAATATTTCAGTTCTGTTTTGAATAATCCTTAGTATACAGCCAATTCCAATTGGCAGTTGTAAGTTGATTTCAACCAGTTATAAGTTGAGTATGGTGTGAAATAAAACCAATATCATTACTTGATAAACTTTATTTAGTTTCCAGAATTAAGCAGATTTTTAATTTGTCTAATAGGTTGGTGCCAAGTTTTGTTTATATTAATAAATATTACAATACTCTAAGACAGTGATTCCCAAACTTTTTTGATCCACTGCTCCTTTGTTCCATAAAGTTATACCCAATGCCCCCTAACCCATTTTCTCTTGTGTGAGAAAGGATTAGAAATATTCTTAGGAAAATTTTTCTATGAATCTCACACTTTGTGCCCTTACCGTGCATTGTTCTCAACATCTGGAAACCATTAAATGCAATGTTTCCTCTTATCAGTTTAACAGAGGAAAGGTAATGGCTTTCAGTGACCCCAATTTAGCCTTTGGTCACTGTTCAATACTCTGCCTCCAGCGCCCCCCTAGATCTACTCATCGCCCACAAGGGGGCATTATTGCTCACTTTGAGAAACGCTGCTCTAAGATCTTATCTCTCTGACTTGTTCATTATACATACTGTTTTTTCAAATATGAATATTTTGTTTTCTGAATTGTACACAACAAATCACGATTACTTAATACTTATGTATGCATACTATTTAAAACAAATAGGAAATATTGCAATATTATTTAGTACTGTGATAAAACCCTGAATTATTTGAATTACCTTATGACTAATTTTTAAAGATTTGCTATAATGTGACCTGAAATAATCTGGTGTCTAGATTTAGATTTGATAGGTTTTTGGTTTGTAAAATACGTATATGTTACCATGAAAGACCAAAATTAGAGAATGTCAACATTCTTTGGTGAATGTCGACACATAACCAAATATGTCGGTGAAAGACCGAATATTTGGTTATATTATTATACATTTGAACCATTGCTGATATATGTTGACAAGCACAGATAAGCTCTTGTGGAGGTTGAAATGACAAGCTGAGAAGACACAGCCAGAGAGAAGCGACAAAAACGCCAAATCCTCTGTTGCGATTGAAGTCACGTGGCATCTATTTGTTATACTCTCAAACATTCTGCTATTTGTCAGTCTTATGCAAGGTTTGTTGGTGCATGCAATGTTTGCTTAATTTTTATTTTTTATCTGATACACTAATTTATATTGCATGGCTACTGCAGTAAACTGTAATTTTTTTTTTTTTTATTTTTGAAAAGTTACGTGCGTTAATAATTGTGAGTAAACGAGAAGACAATTGTTTTTATTTTTCTCAAGAAAAGTACTTTAAAATACTCTGAAGTGATTTCTGCTAAAACTAAGTGCAGTACACCTTTGGATTACAGATAATTAAAACATTTTGACATTTTAAAAATTAATGATTGAGAGAAGTTAATTGTGCAATTAAAACCAAGAGAAACAAATATACAGTATTATGTTACTAATAATGAATTGTTCAGTATACTATCTGAAACTCACATCAGAATAGGCCATAGAGGAAGAACACTTATGCTTAAAGAATTGCAAGTTAAATACAAAAATTTTACATACAAAATTGTATTTAAATTTATGTAAACAATGTCAAATGAAACATAGTGCACCTAAAAAAGGTATTGTGAAACCAGTGGTCAGTTTGGAGTTAAACTCAAGATGTCAAGTCAATTTATAGCCCTGCAGTCACACAGGGATGGTGATTACAAGTTCATAATGGTACATCAAAACCATTTAACGAAGTTTGTCCAGTTATGACCTTTAAAAACTAAGACAACTGAAGAAGTAGCATATCACCTTCTTCAAATACTGTTAACATTTGGTGTTCCAGCTATATTGCATTCAGATAATGGTAGGGAATTCAGTAATCGAGTCATATCTGAATTAAGCACTATGTGGAAAGATGTTAAGACAGTTCGCAGAAAGCCTCGTCATAGTCAAACACAAGGCTCAGTTGAAAGGGCCAATCAGGATATACAGAATGTGTTAACTGCATGGATGAACAATAACGAAACAAATAAATGGTTAGATGGTTTGTGCTTTGTTTAATTTGCCAAGAACATAACATACCATGAAGGAATATGCCAAAGTCCTTATGAAGCCCTATTTGGTGTTGAACCAAAATGAGGCATAGCATCGTCATCTTTGCCTGGAGAGCAAATCGCAAATATTGAAACCTGAAGAACAGCTCAAAGAAATTGTTAATACTTTTGAAGAAAATTTGAGCAGTAACCATACTGAAAACCATATTTCAAAGGAAAATATTGAAGAGGAGTTGCAACCTACCACATCGTTGTATTAAACCCTGACTGAACAGCACAAGTTTATTTCTATAAAAAGGTTGGCTGCAAAAGAGAATCTTCTACTGCAAACAATGAAAATGTTACAAACCTCAAAAAGAAAATTTCCTCCTGCCAAATTGGTGATACCATACGAATACAAGTTCCTGATGTCGATTGTGGTCATACAGATGCCCAAAATGTGTTGGCAGTTGTTGAAATAGACAACTCCGACTTTTATAAATTGGCAAACAAAAATGGTACCCCCAAGCAGCTTTATACCCATAATTGGTTCATAATTTGTAAAGAAAAGTTACTTTCCATAGATTTCTTCTCAGGAAATGTCACTGAAAGAAGCAGCTACAACTAATTCGAGAAATGGAATACAACGCTATACACTCTGTAATGCAAAAAGAAGTATTCCATGACTAAATGCAGCTGTAAAAGCAAGAGACACTTGTGCAATTCAAAGTGTCATAACAGTTGTTACAATAAATAAGATTGCATAACATTAATTACATAATTTGTGTGTAAGTTTATTATTGGTATTAATTTTTTTCTGATTTAGAATGTACTGTTCATTTTAGGTTCAACTGTTTATTTACATGTGCTGTTACTTAAGTTTTTCCTATTTTGACATAAATCATATATTAAAAAAGTTGCATTTTTGTCTTAATGTAATAAAAATATTTTTATGTAACATTTACCATCAGTGCATGCTGAATGTCGACATTTGCCGGTGTAAGTGAGAAATAATGATATACTTGTATTTAGCAAATATTTTGTACATACATCAAGCGACTATGTGAATGCTGACATTCACCAGAGAATATAGACATTTGCCAGATATAGGTCTTTCACAGTAATATATATATTATATTATTCTATTACAATATATAATATTTTCTGAGACTAAATACAGAGCTAAAGTAGTGATAAAATGCTTTTGAGCTAACTACTTATTTTTGGATCAAATAAAATTAATAATTCACTATTTTGATTAGGAATCTGAATATTCTGAAACTCATCTGCAAAATATATTACTGTTAAAAGAAAATGATATATCATTGGATAAAAGCTATACTAAGGAATCTCAGGTAAGATAGTTTAATTTTTTATATCTGTTCAAATTAATAAATGATATGAACATAAGTAACATTGCTGAAGATCTGCTTAAAATTTGATTGATTTTTAAATTAATTTGAAAATTTGAATTTAGGTGTATTGCTATCTGTTGTTAATAATCTGTATGCTAATAAATTTGTAGTAGTATAAAGTTTAGATGAATTTAGATGTGCACATTGATCAAATGAAAAGTTTGTTTTTGAGAAGAAGACTTGAAGACTTGGCAACACCAATCATCAGTGGCATTTGACAGATTCATGTTATGCTACTAGTTGATTTATTTAGAATTTCAAATGTAACTCCTTGAATTAATATTAAGTAAATATTCAAGATTTAAGTATTTCTTGTGAAACATAGTGTGCAGTAACAAGCATGTCTAGCTTGTTCGTTGCCAAGTCTACTCCTTAAAAGTAAATTTTTTTATTTGCCTCTTGATACTAACACAATTACAGATGGCATTGCATCTGTTTGTAATCCATATTCTCAAATTAGCTTAATTAGTCCAATTCTGACTCTGAGATTTGCAATGAAATTATTAATACTTGATATTTGAATATCTAGATATTATTATATTAACCTGTTATGTGGTATTCCTGAAATATTTTGGGTCAAAACATAATTGAATGCACATTTTCAAAGAAAATGTTAAAATTTTGTAGATGAAAAAGATGAGTAATATGACTAAATATATCATTTACATTTGGATGAATGATCAAAATTTATATTTTTAAACTGAAGTTTTTATAATCATATGCTAAACATTAATATTATTGTAAAACAATATAAATGACTAAAACAAATAATTGTAAGTTTAAAGGTATTTCATACTTCAATCTATATAAAGTTATAAGCTCAATCTTGCAAAATATTTTAATAAATTTACTTTAAGTAAATGTAAACGAGTTTAAGTTGAATATTTCATAAATTACTTAACATTTAATCTTTCAGTTTGAATAAATAGAATATTTAACAACTAAAATAAGTTATTTTTGACATTATGATGACAAAATAGCATATTTAATATTGTGTTTTTTCATTTTATAGTGTCAAAATTAATTCATTTTGTAAGATTTGTAAGATTAGAATAAGACATAAAAAATAAGTGTATTAAATTTATTGTTTAATAACTACAAGTTAAACAGCGAAGCCATTTTTGGGACGAGACTATGTCTTGGAGAGCACAAGCAACACATGCACAAATCTTGTACTTGGGCCTGCTTGTAGAAACAGTCTCAGCATTTTGTAGTTTCTTTTGACCCGGTTCTTGGCCTCCTGACTACCTACAAGTCTGGTTTATTTTATGTGCGTACGATTTGGGCACCAAATACTCTGTGCCAAATTGCAACTCTTGACATGTACTCCTTCATACCTCTAAGGTGTGCAGCCATTGACAGCAGCACAATTTTAGAGACAAGACATAAATTATAAAAACAAAAGCTTATTTAATTAATAGAAAGAATATTATGTTTAGTTTAACCAATAAAGGATAATAAATTTCAAAGTACATTTTAATGTAAAGAATTGATTTACATAAAGTAATTTCTAAACATAAAATTAAAACTATCATTTTTTTTTTTTTTGTAAGTATTACAGAAAGAGTGGTAGTTTTTTTTCATTCTAAAATATTTTGCCATAAGTTATCAAATAGTTATTTAATAACATCTATTTATGAGAAAGTGTGAATACATTGAATTAATTTTATTTTTAGTAACTAGTTTTTCATAATTGTAGCATGTAACTTCCTAAAAAATAATGAATATTTTTTAAATATTTGTGATTTTAGGGGAATGAGTTAACTCTTTTTTAGAGTTGAGAAGAAACGTTGGAATTACGTTGTCACTGGTACTTTCCAGATAATAAAAATACTAATTAAGCAAAGATAAAAAATGATAAACTGTAGTAGTAGTTGTTAATGAGAAGTTGATCTGAACATAAAGCTACATTTTCATTTCATTTCATTTAGTATTTATTCGTACATTAAAATAACATGCACATCCTGGTCCTGCTTTTGCATTACCAGGGTTATAAGTTTACAAATACAATTAAAAGACACTAGTTTTACATAATTCAATTTCATAAATTTTACATAAAATTTTAACATAAAGCTACAGTATTAAGTTAACAATGATTTAGAATTTACTTGCTGTCATATAAAAAATTCCATTTTACTCTGGGTTTTGGAGTCTTATGTTTCTGCTTTAAACAATTTTATGGCTTATAATAGTATTTTATATAGCAAATAATTCTGTCCAGAGATTTACTTTTTATTTAGTCAAGGTTTTGTTTTGTAGAGGATCTGTTTTAGACAGGTTTTACTACATTATATATATATAAGTTAATTATATATTTTTGTTTGTTTTAGGTTACTATTTCCAATTCAACTTCTCTAAAAAGCCTTCAAGAAGCAGATTCTGGTGTAGTTGATGTTGAAAATAGCATTGAAGTGATAGGTAGTGAAGAGAAACCAGTCTGCTTTGAAGAATCAAAGCAAATAAATAAGTGTGATTGCATGGATTGTATGAGGAAACTGGATGAAGAGCAGAAAAGAATTTCACATATAATTAATCTAGATGCGGCAGATAATTCTAAATCGAAAGATTTGGAAGTTATTCATACGAAAATAGTGCGTCGGTGCAAAGTAGCAGCTAAAATGGATGACAATAAAAGTGTTGCTTTTGAAAAATGTGTGACCAATAATGACGAAACAGAAAATACGAATACATTGCAATTAATGTCGGATAGTCAAATAAAAAACTATAATTGTGTCAGCAACATAAGTACAGATTCTGGATTGTCAATAGATAAGTCTACACCCAACTGTGATGTTTCAGACAGTTTATTATTTAATGTAAATACATTTCAACCTGGTTTAGACTTTAAATTTTCTATTCCGGACACAGAAGAAAAAGAGTTTAATCAAGATAATAACTGGTGGGCAGAACGTAAAGAGCCAGAAGGTCAAGAAGATCCTTCACCAAATGTTGACTGTTTGCAAAAACAAACTGCTGTGCTTAAATCACCAGATAAAGATACTGTATTGACTGATGATGAAGTATCTATCTATGATTTAAATAAGTACTGTGATAATGAGGATTCTTCTAGTTCATATTATAAAAATGAAAAAACAGAGTGTAATATTTCATTTGATATGGCCAAAGTTCAGGATGATGACAGTGACTCTACAGAGGATAACATATCAAGTTGTACATTGCATAGTGATGAATCTGACCATGAAAAACTACTAAATGTAATTGAAAAAAGTGATGACTCATTGAGGTAAGAATAACAATTTATGTAGTTTTTATTAGTTAAATTACAAAATATGTAATTTTAAAGATTATTTATAATTAAAAATATCAATTATTATTTAAATACAAACATTTAAAATATAATATAAAATGTTTTGTTAGTATTATTATTAGCCAATCATCAGAATTTTTCAATATTTATCAAAACTTGGAACTTCAGAATTTGTAAACTTATCTTATATGAAATTTTATCAGTTTACATGATATTCGAATCTTTAAAAACTAGTTTATTGGAGAAACTAATAAGAGAAGTCGTATACTTAACTCTGGTACTTTAAACTTTTTAGGCTCATTATCAATGGGCAACCAAAAAAAAAACAAACAAAATTTTAAATTCTGTCAATTTAAAAGCATTTTAATCTTTATCTAATTTGAAAACATTAAAGCAGACAATCTCTGACATGAAATCAAGCACAACCTTTTGGATTGTTTTCTTTATTTAAAAAATACTTTCATTTAAACTTATTTAATTCCAAACAGAATCCTTCTTGTTTCATTCTTCTTTCAATCTTCACAATTTCCCAAATATTTTAAGTCTCAAATTTGTTTTTCATTATCAGATTGGAAGGTGTTCTGTTTGATATCACACTTTGTTTGCTCTAATGTTTTTGTATTGGATGAAATTTGGAATGTTTTAAGTCGATAGACTTTAGATTTGTTTTCTTACTGTGATGAGCCTATGAAGCTCAAAAATATTTGAACTAAGTGTAAGTTTCTTTGTTATCAGTTTTTCCAAGAAAGTAGTTTTTAAATACTTCACAATAACATGGATTATAATAATAATTTTTAAGAGTTTTTTATTTTAAATTTAGCATAAAAGTATAAAAAAATTTCTACATTGACCAATAAGATTTCAAATGTAAACCCAGTGTAAATTGTATATTCACCAAAAAAAAGAGGACAAGACTATGACACAAAACAGTATGACCTTGAGTTTTATAATAAAGTTTTAGTCTTCTAATGAACTAGATCTAGAACTAGACTTCTAATGAAACTAGAGTCTCATTCCATTTCATTTATCTATCATTTAATCTTGTAACTCAACTAATTATAGTATTTATCACATTACTAAATGACATGGACTTTACGTGGAGCCAAAACAATATTTCTATATGAAATTTTCTTTGGTTGAACATATTGTTTGTTCTAGGATTTATGTTTTGAGCGTTATTTAGTTAGTACACAAAAAAAAAGTCCAGCAGCAGATTGCTTAACTTCTCTGGCAACATTTGGTAGTGCCATCTGTTATAAAAAGTTCTTGTTAATAAAATAATATATTTTTAATTATTATAAAATGGCAAAAAACTTAAATTTGATGGTAGGGTTTTATAAAAAATTGTAAATGCTAATAATGAGTAAAATTGTCACTAAGTCAGACCCTAGACAAGATATGATATGATCCCCTTCATCTCCCACCCCTTGACCTTTAACCAAGAAAATTTAATAGCATCAATCTCCTAATACACAAATGTCCCTGAAAAGTTTCAGAAATTTTTCACAAGAAGTGCAAGAGTTATTAAGCTACAAAGGAGGTGAACAAAATTGTTCCCCATACACGCAAACAAACAAACGCACACAAACACGCACACACTCACACACACCTTAACATCCATACATACAGGAAAAAATCCTGAATTTTTTTTACATTTTTTAACATTTAATGGCCCCTAGAGTCAAAAATTTTTAAATATTGGGGTCATTTTTTGACCGATTGCCATACTATGCCTCTGTTAATATAACAGCCAGGAAAGTAATATAAATCCCAGTTTATTAATATACAAATGTTTTGACAAAATAAGAATTAGAGGTAAGAATAAAAAAAGTTTTTTCTTGTTATCAATTATATATTATTTGGGCAATCAAATTTGAATATTATAATTGATTGTTTATCTAAATTAAAACAATTACAATTAAATAATGATTTTTTAAAAATATATTATATTTTGTTGATGTCATTTTTGTTTAATATCATTATTATTTTAACTGTTTTTTGATAATATAGAATTGTTTTTGATATTTCTGTATTGAAATGTAATTTGAATTAGATGAAATATTATGAAGCTCATTTGATGAAAGTAAACAATTTGTTTTTAGGCTCAGTGAGAATATGTTGTTATATTTATCATTGGAGATTTTTGAATTAGTAGAAGAAAAATTTTACAAGGTAATTTTACAAGGTCTTTAATGTTTTATAATTTTAATTTTGTCAAATTTAATCGGAGATGATTTTTTAGATGTTTCCCGCATTTACCGGATACTTAGAAGGTACGCCTGAGATTATATTTATTGTTTTGTCGGATAAATACTTGTATTTTCTGAGACGTGGAAACAGAGAAGAACGATTACATAAAGAAGCCTCTTTTGTATTTTCGGAGATTGATTACATATACGTGAGTTTTTGTATTTACAATGCAGATTTTATATTAAGAATAAAAATTTGATTTAAATATATATAAATTTGAATTTTTCTTCAGTTTTGTTTTTAGTAATTTTCTAGAATAAGTATTTAAGATAAGGATTGTAAGATAAGACAGTATTAAAAATAACCGTAGAATATGAATAGTTTTTCAAGGATCAGTTTTGACTCTTTATTATTTGTAATTGATATTGAAGCTTTTGGTGTTATTAGTACTGTATATTGTGGTATACTGTCCAAAATAAAGCTTAAAAATATGCCCTGCATCATACATGTGAAGTTATAATCTTCGACAGGCTAATGAATTCCTCAAATTATCTCCAGTATCAAACAAAATAATGCTGAAACTAATAACTTCAAATCAAGAGATAGGTTTATTTATAATATTTTGAATAACCTCTTGCTGAAAAAGTGTAAATGGAATTTATTTGAAGGCCTTCAGTTGGCTATAGGTAACTTCTACCTAGCTCTATCTCTAACAGTATTAAACAGTAACATTTTAATTCAAGAGTAGGACTAACACTTAAATAAAAATGTTACTATTTAATATACTAATGATGGGACAATATCAAAATTTCTCCCAATTCTGATTCTGCTGAAACTCACAATTCCAATTCTTTCGAATACTTTCTAAAGTTTAGTTTAGTTTAGAAAAATTAATGATTAACATTATGAGTATGGTCCATTCATTAATTACTGTAATAAACATCAAGCTTAAGAATGGAAAGTGATTGGAAAATCCAAAATCAATCTTTCAAAAGAAACTTGAAAATTCTATGTGAATATGGATGTCACCTAGTGTACTACAAAATAAATTTGTAATCTTATTTCAGATAAGTTAATATTGCAACTTAAAAGTTAATATACCACCAAAGAAATTACAACTAATTTGTTCAAAGAAATCTCCCATTATGTCATTTAGGGTCACCATCTTTGGAGACTTGCTTTGTCAGCTGACATGATGATGGGCAGGGGGGAAGGTAAATAAGAAGATGCACTTCCATTTTTATGCTTCTCTCAATCTGCCGTGTAAATGCTTTAATTCCATTATATTTAACACTAAATGATTGGCAGATGATGTAATGAGCTGTACAAATATAATTTTAAAAAAATTTTAATCTTCAACTGAAACAAATAATTAATTTTCTTATTAAATGTGGAAGAATCATTTTAATCTTGTCATGATTTCCAATTCTTAAAAATTGGAAATCATGACAAGATTTGCTTGATTCCAAGTGCCAGAAAATGCTTGATTTCATTTTATTTTTTTTAATTTATATATATATTTTTTTCAATTTCAGATTTCAATTAATCATCACATCACTATTTAATACTGTTTAATTACATATTATTATTATTATTATTATTTTGGGTTTAGTGGGTTATACTCGGTTGACACTGGTGGCTGTATACTATGCCAGACCAGAGTCAAGGCATAACAACCAAAACAAAACTAAAATTAAATAAGTGTGTTACTGTCTGTATTCAGGAATTTCCTAACAATATGGCATGTATTCAATATAGTGGCCTTCTGTAGTGTATGTATTTCTATTCAATTGTAATGTTCCAAGGCTTTTGTGTAGCGTGTGTGGTATCACACCCGTACAGGAGAGAACGACAGGTACAATAAGCATCCTATCCATCCTCCACAGATGCCTTATTTCCTGGGTGAGTTCTGTGTACTTGCTAATTATTTTCAGTGAATATGTTTTGTATATTGTGTTTGGAATGGATATGTCTATAATGTATGATTTTATTTTGTTTGTCAATGAGTGTGATGTCTGGTCTGTTGTGGTAAATTGTTTTATCTGTGATTATGGCTCTGTCGTAGTACATTTTGTGCATGTTGTTTTCCAATACTGTCTGTGGAATGTATTTGTAGTATGGTTCATGAATGTCTAATAATTTCTGTTTGTTTGCAAGCTCTTGGTGTATTATATTTGCTACTTGATTGTGTCTATGTAAATAATCTGTCTGTGCCAAGAGCTTGCAACCAGAAGTGATGTGTTGTATAGTTTCTGGCATGATGTGACATTTTCTGCATGTGTCATTTGTGAGTGTTGTATCTTTGAGTATGTGTTTTCTATAGTTTTTAGTATTTATGATCTGATCCTGTATGGCAATCATGAATCCTTCCGTCTCCCCAAAGAGGCATCCTGAGCTAACCAGCTGTTTGACGCAGTTTTGTCAACAAAATCATGGGCCAGGTCATAAAGATGCCTGCCATGGAGTGCCTTTCGAGCCCATGATTGCTTGATGGTGTCTATGCTTTTTATATGTTGTGTCTGTATGATGTGAGTGTAAGTTTAATGGTGTGTTATTTGAGTCTGCTAGAGTTACTGCTTTATGTAACTGTGATGTTTCTTGTTTTTTGTAGAAAAACTCTCGCAGTGACTGCATTTGTTTGTAGTGAAGGTTTATAATGTCAATCAGGCCACAGCTGCCATCTTTATGTGGAAGGATTAATTTTTCTGTGGCAGATTTAGGATGATGTTGTTTATGCTTAGTAAGTGTTATTGTTGTTTTCCTTTGGAGTTGCTCAAGATCTGTGTCCAATGTATAACTCCAAAAGAATATGTGAGTACTGGGATGACATACATGTTTATTGCTTTAACTGTGTGTTTTGCATTTAACTGTGTTCTGAGGATAGCACTTAACCTACTTTGGTATTCTTTAATTAATCTTTGCTTTATTTGTGTATGTTCTGTTAGTTTGGCCTGTTGGAATCCTAAATACTTGTAGAACGCCCTCTTCCATGCTTTCAAATACTTGTTCCCTCTTCCATGGATTCAATAATGTCCCCATTTCCAAGTGCAAAATCTTCTTTCTTCAGGACTCCATTTTTCTATGTGAAGTGTTTTGCATTTGTCTAGGCCAAACTCCATTTGTATGCCCTTAGTGTATGAATGTGTGATTTGTAGGAGTTGATGAAGTTGTTTTTGTGTGGATGCATAAAGTTTTATGTCGTCCATGTACAGTACATGAGATGTGACAGTGTAAACTGTGTTGTTTTTTCGTGTCTGATATTGTAGCCGTATTGCGTGTTGTTTAATATGTTGGATAATGGGTTCAGGGCTAGGCAGAACCAGAGAGGACTCAAGGAATCTCCTTGAAAAATTCCTCGCCTAATGAATATTTTATTTGTTTGTATGGAAGTGTTACTAACCCTGAGATGTAGTGTTGTTCTCCAGTGCTGCATAATGTTTTCGAAGAATGCAATGAGGGATGTATTTTGTACATGTTAGAATATGTATCAGCCAACTGTGTGGAACACTGTTGTGTGTTAGATGTTTAGCTAGTTCCTGGTGCAGTGATGTAAACTTTTTGTACCAGAAATTGTGAATGTTATCTACACCAGGTGTCTTCCAGTTGTGTGTTCTGTTCACAGTGTAGCAGATGTAATGTATATTTATGTAAGCACAGGGCATAAGTTGGTATGTTGTGCAAGTTTCTGTTCTCCTCAATCCAACCTGTAACAGCATTGGACCAAAGAGAAGACCAGTAAGCTGTGAGTTCTTCTTCTGTTGGTGTGCCACTGTGCTGTGTATCAGTGACTAATTTGTCTGTAAAAGTTTTTTCGTTGTTTGTAAATAACTTATTTTGTTGTTCTCATATTATAAATGTTATGCATCGTTTGAGTCTACGTGCTTTGGCTGCGCGTTTCTGTTTTAGTGTATCGATGTATTCTGTAATGTGTGTGTTGTAATTTTCATGTTTTGTGTGTGTTTTGATTTTCTTGAAAATGCTTTTGGAGTTGTTTCTTCAATTTGGGTGTGGTGTTGTTTTTAGTGTATTATGTCAGCCTGCCTAATTGCTGTCTAATGTCATTTATTTGTGTTTCTATTCTTCTCTGCCAGGCAGGCTTGTGATAGGATTGTGTTTTGTGTCTGTCTGTCTGTGAGTGTATTTTCAGTCCATGGTGTGTTACTACTGTGACTGCCCCAGCATAAACTAATGTATGAATGTCTGAGAGTGTAGAAATTGAATGAATGTAGTTTGGTAGTAAGTGAGTGTTTACATAATCTAGTGTTTTTCCTACTGCCTTTGACGTGTTGATTTTTGGTATTCGTGGTCTTTGTGTGGGATCTGTACCAGTATATTTAATGAGTGTTTCCTGAAATATAAGTGAGAGCGTATTAACTAATTCTATGTCTACGTTATCAGTGATGGATGGGGAAGTGCCTGCAGTATCATTAGTGGTACTTGTTGTGTGTGTGCTGTAATCAGTGCTTGTTGCTGGATTATCCTGACAGGTTACGTGATCTTCATTAATGTTAAATGTTTCTGTCTGTTGATGTATTTGATCAGCAACCTGTTGTTTGATAAGTTCAAGTGTTGTTTGTGGGATAAGGTTGTTGTGTATAATTGTTCGTTTTTGATCAACAACCCTTTGTTCGGTGACAGTGAGGTGAGGATATTGTTGTGTGAATATGTGGTGTAGTTGTTGTCTGTATGCTGTCATGTTTGTTTCGAGTCTTGTGATGGTGTAGTAAGTGCGGATGATAAATTCGTTCATTTCTGTTGTCCATTTCATCTGTTGGCATAGTTTTCCAACCTTTGTGGTCTGTGAGTGCATTGCCACAGAAACACAAGGGCTAGATTGGTTCCTCGCTTCTGTTGAGGGCATATTAGTAGCCATGCTTGAGCCAGTGCTGCTTTCGCCACCGGTAACCAAGGGAGACTGTGGCCTATTTTTCGAATGTGAGCCTCTGCCTAACTCACCAATTCAGACCTTGTTAACCTGGCGACATCCAAGCCAGTATCACACTTTGATCTGATTACTATCATGATAAATATCTCCATGTAATGTGGGTATGTGGTCATGTGGTCACTCTTAGCTTCATTTTCCCCCATAGACCTTACTGGCATGGGTGTCCCTACCAGGAGCTTGTGCTCCAGCCTGCATTGCCCTATGGATCAGTAAAATTACTGGACTATCCCACCACGACCAGGTAGTGACCACGGGAGAGTAATTAAATATTATTATTATTATTATATTAACTATACCAAAGTATGTTTTGCATGTATTCACATTAAATATTTTTGTTAAATTTTAATTGTGAGGTAGCATTTAAGTTCAAATAAATAAAAATTGAAATATAACTATTAAATAACAAATCAGGCGAATTCAACATTAAAACTTCAAATATAGCTTTCCAAGCATGCAATACTGATGTATCTAAGTGACTGTAATGCCTTTCTTGGTAGCCTGATAGATTTCCAGACTTTCTAAATACTTGAGGTGTGCTGAAACTGATGTGCGATGTAGCAGACGGGCCTTAAGCTAATAACTTGAAAACATTTGTTTTAGTAATAAATATTAACTTTTTTGCTGAATTTCTGGTTATTTATAGTACTTTCATCCATGAATAAAGAAAAAGTTAAAGGTTAAACTTCGTGCCGGTTAAAGGTTTTTTGAAGGATTATTTGTACTCTCATCCAAGTTAGATATACAAAATCCACTCTCACTTAAGATGAAGAAGAGCAGGATAATGATGGTTGTGATCTTGTTTTTAATAACATTTTAATAATTACAGTCGACCCCCTTATAAGATAGAGATACGTTCCATTCTCTAGGAATCCGATTTCTTACGAATCCTTCCAATCACAACCCGACACGTGTCAAGTTTACGGACTACGGCTGTTTGAAAGATTTTCTTCCATAAAATTAATCGATTCTAGACTAATCCGACTCAACATTTCCAAAATACGTATATATTTTTTGGGAATAATCCGTATAAACTACGCTATAAACAAAAAATTGTAGGATTACTTACCGAGTGTCACCATTCGACATTGCCATTGCTCAACATTGTTTTCGTCGCGGAACAGCTCAGCAAAGAGCGGCCGATTTCTAACAACTTATTTTTCTGTGAAAACTTCGTAGAACTTCGGAGACATCATTAATATAAATAATTTTAATCGCCGTTGAATAAGAAATGTTTCTTTCACAAGAAATGTATAAAATTACAGTACTGTATTAGACTTACGGTACCTAATTTACATACTGACAGACGATAGTTAGCGTAAAAATCTCCGTAGCGTGGCGCCACGCTAGACGGCGGAAATTATATATTTAATTATAACAAAGTTACAATAAGTTAATATATAATTATATATACAGTACCTAATTTATATATAATTAATATATAATTATATGTACAGTACCTAATTTATATATAATTTATATAATACTGTCCAGACGATAGAAATCTCTCCGTAGCGTGGCGCTACGGACGGCGGGAAAGTAGTTCGGCTTCCCGATGACGTTTGAGGTGTTTATAGGGAACTTTTACTATTTTTTACGGATACTGGTAGCAATTTTTTCGTAGTTTTATAGGAATCGTAATTATAGGGACCGTAATTATAGGGGGGTCGACTGTATGCAATTATTAATTTTTTCACAGACATCCTCTATATCAAGTGTGGCTATTTACTATGATGCTATAAATAGTAGATTTAATCAGGGCTTTTTTCAGCTGGTAAATGCTGGTACAGTGTACCAACAGATATTATAAGAAGTATTATTAGCTGGTATATAGTACTGACAGTTGCTCAGTAAAAACAGTTCTCTATATTAAGTCATTATACATGCATTTGTTTTTTTAAACTGAAAAACATGTGGAACATATTAAGTTTGGCCTGCTCTTCAACTTTACAGTTTGAAATGTAGTTCTATTTGCAGTAGGAGCTGAGATAATGTTCCCTCTTTTTTGGGGATAAGGGAAATTCACTCATACAACAATGAATTGTACATCCTTGACAATGTATGAAAGTAAGTAGTGCTTACATGAATCTGACAGTTCTTTCTGAGCTATCAACCTGGATTCTTTTTAAGGTAACATGCTGTATATATTTACTTTTACATACACCAGGTTAAGTGAACATTAAAACTGACTGAGTGCAATAAGTTCACGCAGATCAATGATTCAAGCTTGTGCTTCTGTTGTGTTTGGGTAATCTAGTAATTTTAATTAAAGTTATTTGAGAATATAAACTATCACTAGAAGGCAAGAGTATTGCATATTTAAAACTCTGAATTTAAATAGAAACTGTGTGTTTATTTTTATAAAAATTTAATATTTATAAATAAGAATTTTTTTTATATTTCTTATTTACAAATTATTAATTGACTAACTTACATATGATCTGTTTTTTAACAGGTAGGTATTAATTACCAGGAGTTCTTAATTGTCTCTACTGACAGGAAGAGAGTTTATCAAATATACACTGGAAATCATAACTTAACAAGGTAACATTTAAATTTTTATTTTTTAAAAAAAGTTAAATTTGCTTTTAGACAATGTTTTTGCATTGAATTTACTGACTAGGCAAATAAATTTAATTTATTTCTCTTAATATAAACTTGAGAGTACTTTACATTTATTTAACAAGTTAAAATGTAAGTTGGCTGCAAGAACATTGTCTAACAAATTGATTTGCATAAGAGTAAAAGCTTGACACAAATTCAGCTCTGAATGAGGTGGTTGGGACATTATCAGAGCTGACAGACAGACAAATAATCTTTATTAGATCCTGATACCACTAGGCACAATCGGGAATGCTGTACAAAATATACATTGAAGATACATGCTGACACAGAAAAAAAAGCAGATAATCCATATAAAAAGTAATAAAGTATAAAAACAAAAGAACGTAAAAAAAGCAAAATAATAAACAAGATAGTGTATTTACAAGACAAAGAAAACACTGGTCAACAACAACCAAAAACATGATAAATATTAGGAGATGGACAGTAATACAAACACAATACACCTAGATGTCACTAGTCCTAGCAAAGTAGAGTCTTATCAGTTTTTGTAGAAAATGAAAGTTGTTTTTTTGGGGCTGCCCATAAATTATGTAAGGGCGTTTTTGGCCATTCTAGAACCCCCGCCCACTCCTGTGTAAGAAACTGTAATATTTTCTTTGATTCCCTTGCTCCCCTTCCATATCTTACGTAATATTTTGGCATGATTTTATAGAAAGATTTTAACCAAAAAAAATTTTTTTTCCTTAGGTCCAAAATATATAATTATTAATTAGTTAATTAATATGTACTATTATTTATAAAAGACTTTATGTGAACAAATTTAAAAATATAAAAATTTAATGAATTTGAATGAACAATTTTTCAAGAACTTTATTTTTTAATTGTTAGCATTATCATCATCAATATTATCATTAATCAACGTCATAATATTTATTTTTATATTAATTTTAATTTTTGCAAAAGACGCAAAAAACTTTGCCAGATCGACTAGTTAGTGCACGTGTAAACAGAAACGTCATACAAAAGAAAACAAGAGAGAATAGAGAGAAACCACATTCCGTTGCCATACTGATTACATTTTGGCTAAGGCCAAGAAAATAAACTACACGCTGCTAAAATGTGCTAGGTGCACCTGAGGACTAAATAATAAAGCTTATAAAACTCTATATAATGAGGCAATACAACCAATGCTACTTTATGTGGCCTCTGGCTGTGTTCATGTAACTAGTAAAAATTCAGTAGCAAGTAAATTACTCTCTCTTCAAAGCCAGTTTGATATCAGAATTTCAAAGTGTTGCAGAACTGTTTTTACTAAAGCCTCTCTGATACTAGCATAGCTTTTTCCTTTGCCACTATATATTGTAGAAAACGTTCTAAACTATGACATCAGAACTACAAACGTCAATGCTCAACAACGGTCTCTACTCCTAATCTACGGCTGTTCATATGCTACCACATTGCAATTACCCTACTATCTCTGATCATCATCCTGAAAACAAGGTTATTTGGTGTCATCCGCTTCCTCCATGGATAATCATGCAGACATCAATATATACATAGATGGGCCCAAAAGATCCCTTCTTGTCGGCTCAAGTATCTGTATCTTCCCCCAAACTGACATATTTTGTCAAAAATATGTTAGAAGGTACAGATGCCTCCCACATAACTCCATCTATCAAGCTGAAGAAGATGCTGACTAACAAGCTGTTTAGTGGGCCGCTTCACTACCAAACAAAACTCTGTCTATCAACATTTATAGTGATTCATTTTTTTCTTGTTTATCTGGTAGCTTAATTCCCGACAATACTTTGTTAACCTTTTACAGTCTTTTGTTGAACAATTATCGGGATGTTTCCTTTAAGGTTTAACAGTTCCTAAAAGTCTGTGGGGTGTGTCCCTCCCCTTTCAGTGCGGGCTTACTATCTGCCGCTCAGGCGTGCACGTTAGTGCGAGTGTGAGCTATGGCGCTTTCTTTTTATCGTCGGCGAGTTGGTTTTATCTTCTCTTTTTAACTTTCTAAGGTGACGGGTGCGGAAACCTTCATCCTAACTAAACATAAGCCCCAAACAAAATATAATAAAAGCAAAATAAAAATAACGCTCGGACTTGGTTCCTTACATGTCCTCACTGTCCAAAGGCACAACTTGAACTCCCATTATCAGACCTTGCCCATGGGAATAAAAAAGTCAAATAGTGTTTTTCTACATCTAATTTGTGGTCGTGTGGTGGTATAATAAGTATAGAGGTAAAGTAAGGCCAATCTTAGTGCTCAACAGTCATTAAGAAGTCTAGACAAGAAGCATATCATAGTTACTGTCTGTATTTGAAAATTATTAAGATGTTTATGAATTTATCATTGTTATCTACGAACATTTTATAATTGTCCAATATTCTTTTAGGAGTATTATTTCACATCTAGAAGTAGCAATAAGAAGGACAAAACAACCAAAGTTACCCTGTGTTTTTGTAGATGCAACTGCACATAAGATATATCTAAAGAAATTTATAGCACAGAACTTAAATTGTGGGGTAGGTACTTAAAATTATTATTTTAGAATAATTTTAATATACGTATTAATTGTTTAAAAATATGTGAATTTGGATTACAGATAATGACAGTGCAATTATACCATTATGCGTTAGTTCATTGGGAAAATTACATCGGACATAACAGTCTCGTGTTTTCAACTCCCGCCGGACCTCACTATCAAGGTTTTCTTATGTATAGGTTTCACAAAAATACTGCTGATAGCAATGAACCTTGGGAAGCTGGATATTTTATGCTCAAGTAAGTATACTGTATATATAAACTTCTTAAATAATACAGGTAGTCCTTGACTTTCAAATATAATTCATTCTTAAAAATGTGTACAAAAGTTAAATATTAGTGTTGCGTGTTATGAATTAAGTTCTGTTTCCAGAGAGCTGAAAAGAAAAATTATAAAACTTCTTATTAACATTAAGTTTTAGTTTGTTACAGTGAATGTTAGAATGCATGAAAAATTATTTAAAATATTAAAACTATAAATTAAATAGAAAACAAACAATAAAAATTAATTTTCACAAATGATTTTGATCTTACCAAAACCAAAGCTTGAAGAAAGTGTAACTGATGATAGCTCAAAATTTTTGTTTTCTCAATTGAAAATATATGAAAGTGCAAATTTGGCATACAAAAAGCATTTTTGGGGGTATCAAAGTACTATTTACTAAAGAATGAGTTCAAAGAATAAACATCTAAAATAGTGATATAATTTAAATTCAAATGCCATAGACCTAGATTAAAGACTGTTGTCAGTTCTCTAATATTGAATTAAAACTCTTGATGATGGTCTATAAATTAGGCTGAAAGTGTTTGAATTATATCACTTTTATTCTTTGAAACTAGTTGCAGCATAGATAGCATTTAAAAGAATGAGTTGTCCAAATGTGAAATATCTGAAAATCAAGGATTGGCTATAATGCGTATATTTGAAATATATATTATATATATTATATTTCTGTTAATCAAATAATTTTTAATGAATGAATGAATTAGTCGTGCTTACCATGCCAAATTTTTAGATTATTGACTATAATGGCAGTTTTGTTTCAGTTATTTATGAGAAAAAATTTGTACTAATTTTTGATTTGTCTACTGTAAATTTTGAATTTTGTTTTATGGCTTATATTATTGAAATTATAATATTCAGATCTAAAACTTAGAACTACACGCATGAGTTTTTTAATATTTTTTTATTGAAATGAAAAATTATAATCTGTTTGCTAGTTTTTTATATAAAATAGTACAAATAATAAGTCAAACACTGCAAGGCCTCAATTAACATCAATTTGTTATATTGTCATCGAGAAAATACAAAACATCTGTAATCATTTACAAATATTATTATTGAATTTTCTTTATGAACAGTAAAATTTTTTTTATGAGGTAGGAAATAAATACTGGAGTAACAAACTCTATTCAATCAGAATAATAACCAATTTATATCTTTACTAGTAGCCCGGGACGCCCCCTAGTGGGTGTTCTTTACAATTTTCCATGAGGCACGGCTCCTTTGACTTTTTTTGTTCCTATCAATATGCTCTACAGCTCTGTTAAAGTCCCAATGGTAAGATTTACCCTCCGAATGAAGAAGTGGCGACCCCCCCCAAACTGTAGCCCCTGTGCGAACAATAAAGGCAAAGGAACCATACCCTACTCGCAATCCTTCGCGAGATATAAGCCCCTGAAATAATAAATTCCTATTACAAATATACTGAATTATTTATATTGTTATATTGATCAAATAATAATTTATGGGCCAAATTAATTTAAATAAGAATTAAAATTGTTAATTTGAATGTTTGAAATATGACACACGATAGGGGCGCCTCTAGTGTTCGTTATCAAACGGTTACGGGACGGACGGACGGATACCTGTTGAATGGGTTATATATATATAGATATCAATTAGCCTATGGTAAAATTAGTTTTACTTTACTGCTAGAGTTATTACACCACCACAGGACATCAAATTAGATTTAGAAAAACACTATTTTACGTATCATAGTATCAGTATAGTATTTCACGTATCATAGTATCATAGTAAAATTAGTTTTGTTATGTCATTGTGTTTAATGTCACAGTTTCTAGGAACCTATCAATGATGCTAAGTGAGGAAATGCTGTATTTATTTTTTTTAAGCACTTAGATATTACAGTACTTAATATTATGGGAGTAACAAACAAACTTAATTAAAAAAAACTTATTTCAAAAAACATTCTTTTTGTAAGTTTTTATTTCAGGAAAAAATTTTCAAATAACCTACATAAATTGTGATTTGAGTTTAATAAGCATTATACATTCATAATAAATACTATTAATTGTATCTGCATTGAACAAATATGAACTAATTCTGTTAACTAGCTACCATAGTTTTTAGTGTTTATTAATTTTACATTGTTCCCTAAGTTATTGGAAATCCTTGAATAAATGCAGCTTTTATTTGAGAGCCAAAATACATATAACAACTTGAAGTGCTGAGAAATTTAATAAAGTGAAAGTTATACTTTTATTCTGATTGAATATATAGCAAAATATTACTTTCAGCACAGAAATTATTAAATACATATAGTGATACCTTGATTTATGTCGATAATACATTTCAAAACAATCGGTGAATCAATGTAAATCCAATTAATTTGTTCTAGACATTCCAAAATACATACCAAAAATGCATTTTATAGAGAACAAATAAAACGGAAAAACCATATTTGGGACAAGACTGTCTTGGAGAGGGAATCACTTTGATGCTCAAGGCAGGTCTTGTTCTCATTCTCCTATCTTCTTTGATATCGCTGCTTTTAGGCATGATTATTAAAACTTCGTCTGCCTCGACCACGAGCCATTTTCGGTGAATGTTCTGTCGGTAAAAATTTACTAAGAAACTGATAATTTATCTAATTTGTATCAGCAGAGTGATATTTACAATAGCGTCGATATATAATATAAATCCAAGATTGGCACGGCTGTCGAATCGAAAAGTAGTAAAAAGATATCTTTCCTCATTAGAGTTTAGGAGCAAAGTGAGGTCAAAGGGTGAAGGTCACGCACAGGCACCCTCACTCCTAAGGTCAGAGTTCACTTCTTAGAATGACTTTGGGTGGTACTTTCCCCTACCTGACTTTGGTAGGGTGAGGTGGCTGTTTTGCCTGTTTGTAGAAGAGGGTCGCCATTTTGGATTTTATTTTGACTCGATTCTCGGTCCCCTGACTACCTACAAGTCTGGACTTTTATATGCGCAAATGATTTGAGCACCTAATACTCTGTGCCAAATATCAACTCTCTACATGTATTCCTTCCTACCTCTATGCTGATAAGAACATGAGGCAGTACGATTTTATAAACAAGACATAGTCTTGTCAATAAATATAGTAAGTAAAAAATAGTAAAACACCATGGATTACATTTAATTGTAAAAACAAATATAAAGATAGAACGTTTAACAAAAGTAAATACTTTGCTCTGTTATTCTTCCTTCATTTGTTCCAGCGACAATCCATAAAATTCACAAGTTGTGAAACTAGCAATAGCGCCAGAGGACGTTTTTTACCATATTTGCATTTTATTGCAGAGGCAGTAGCCTCTAAAGAAAGATCACCTCCATACTTGTGAATTTTATGTATTGTTGCTGGAGTGAACGATGGAAGGATAACAGAAGCTAAGTATTTACTTTTGTTAAACATTGTATTTTTATATTTATATTTATTTCTACAATAAATATACAGTAATACCCCGAACTTACGCGATAGGTGGGACCGAGCAATAACCACGTAAGTCAAATTCGCGTAAGTCAGGGTATAATTTCGAAATTTGTGTAAAATCCAAGTCAGATGTAAGCAAGCTAATAAATGTTCTTGTTAATCTTATCTTGTCTTTTGATTTGTTCATGGTTACAAGAAATCACCACATAGAGTCTCTTAAGTCTCCTTAGATATAACAAACACAGAAATAAATAACACAAAATAAATTGTAGCTATGTGTCGATTCCGCGCGACACGTCCGTTCATGTAAGTTGAACAATAGTGTGGGGGGAATGAGTAATCAAGAGTTGCGTTGCTCTCAAACAAAAGACGAATCGACGAGATTTGAAAATCGCGTAACTCCGGGTTTGCGTAAGTAGGAGTAGCGTAAGTCGAGGTATGACTGTACTGTAATGTTTAATACTAAAACAATAAGTTATTAATATAAAATGAATCTAAAAAGACTAATGTAAAGAATGAACATTTAATATGGCATGACGGAGCTAAAAGGAAAGAAAGCAATGGAATTGCGCATATTCAAAATCCAAGCATCAATCCAGTGAGATGCTGCCGTAAGTGACGCAACTGCTGGTATTTTCTATAAAACAGAAATGCTGACTGCTGGGAATTTTGGGAGAGAAAAACAATAAAAATGATAAATGATATGGACTTCCATGTTACATTAAATGTATTTTTTAACTTATTTAATGAGAACAGCTTAATGAAAAATGAATATTTTGAAAAGAGAAATACGGATGAAGATTTAAATTTCATAGGAGTTTTAAATAATTAAATTAGTCCTAAAATTACATTTTAACAACTACAAAAAAATTATATGTCGTCTTATACTAGTACAATATATTAAAATATTCTATTAATGTACTAATCAAATATTAATTTATTCAGGGTTTATTCAGCAACAAATAAATTAAAAAATTAAACTACATTGATATAAATCCAGCAAAATTTAATAAAATTTTATTAAATTTTGCTGGATTTATATTGGTGTAGTTTTATTTTTTAACTTATTCTACTTCCAGTACATATTTGTTATAAATAAATTAAATTCATAATTGTTAATACAAAATAGAGCTGTTATGACCCTCATGGTGGCTGCCGTCTTGTTTGCATTGAGCACCAAAAAAGATGCTGGCAGCAACCAGAAGTCATCTGAGATTTTAAACAGAGGTGCTGGCTGCATGCTGAGATTTTGAATATGCCCATTGTTTGGCCAGACACTTGGGGTAATGCTCACACAATGAGAAACAATGCCACACTGAGCAGGAAAATGCATGGGTCACTCTTTGTTTTTGCAAAATTAGCAGCGAGGTCATGTGGGCATGCTGATGAAATCCGAAGCAGCCAACAAAAACTGAGACAAATTTTTTGTGTAAAAGTCGACGAAAACCAAACTCAACAAAAACCAAGTTATTACGGTATATATATAACCTTTTGCAGAAAAACAAAAATTATAAAATCAAAAAGTAATATAAAAGTTGAGGGAAATTTTAAGGATTAAATGATAGTTTTACAAATATTTTTATTATTTTTTATTTATTTATTTAGTACAAAGTACAAATTCCCTATGTACGGGGAACAAAATAAAGATGAAAACACCGAGCAAACTTTACAAATATTAATTATAATTAATTTTTATTTCTTTCAGGAAAATATATACAGTATTTCAATTTATTATTGAAAAACAAATGATAGACAGTGAATTTCTGTTATCTTATTTCTCAGGAAATGTTAAATTTAAATGATAATTATATCCTTGCTATGTTTGACTGTGTTAATAAATAAAGGCATCTTTAATATTGTGTTATTCATCCATTTACTTTTTTTTTTTTCAATATTTGAAGTTAAGACCATTTACAAAAATATAAATATATTTTCGAGTCTATTTTTTAATCCTTTAACCTAACCACAGAAGTAACAGTTATATTGGTTTGAAGAAAAAACTTCATAAACAAGACGAATAATAATAGGAAAAAATTCACAAAGTTAAAAACAATCAAACATCAGCCTTTTATTTGAGAATCTGGCATTTTTACATTAAAAAATAACCAATAAATCTTCTCACCATACTATCAAGTCCATCAATTTGTACAACTGCTTCTATCCCTCTGGTATGAGTTATCCATTTCATTTGCATAAATTTACAATATTCAATGATGACTCTGGATATATTTTTCTTCAGTATTTTATATTCAATATTTTATTTATGTAAATAGTCTTAACTCCAAATATTGAAGAAAAATATATCTGGAGCCGTCATTGAATGTTGTGAATTTATGCAAGTACTCATCTTTTCTTGATTAAATATCACAAAATAACAACCTTCTTTGAGAGAGAGAGAGAAAAAGTTCTAAAATTTTAAATTGGGCTTTGTATAGAATTAAATTTAAACAGTGATAATGTTTGAATCATCAAATTATTTATTGATTGCTTTTAAGATTGAAGAATAAGAATATTACTCATATATTTTAAAATGTTACATAATTTCAATATTTTATTGAATTATCTTATTTTTTAATTTTAGGAATGGAGTTCTGTTTTGCTTTAATTCAAAATCTGAAAAAGATGTGAAATTTTATGTGCAGTTATGGTAAGAAAACAGATAACTTGTTTAAATGTTTATTTTTTTTCTTTTTGAGAATTCTCAAGGCACTCTTTAATTTTACTATTATTATATTATTAGTGTTCCTCATTGCAAAGGATGTCGTCGTCTGCCTTATGCCGACAGACCACACGTTTTTGAACTGATAGTTTCTAAAGAAGACTCTTTACAATTAGCTGCTGCAGATGATTATGATGCTTCAGTATGGCTTCAGTCATTTCTTCAAGCAGTCTGTCAAGCTGGCCATGTTTGTTAATTGAAATTATTTAAAATACAAATTTTTAGTATTTTTAAACATTAATGTGTATTTTAAAATGTTTATTTCAGTTCTTTGATCCGGAACCAACTTATCAAACCTGTTGTATCGTTCTTGCCAACGACTCTATTTTGACTCTTCAAGGGAAGAATTACAAGCAAATGCATGAATTGCTAGGTTGTGCAAATATATGTGATCTGTTGCATGCATATGTGGAAGATGATGCTTCACTATGTTGCATTTTAGTAAGTTTTAATGAGGAAAAATACTTTTTCATTTATTGACTTTCATTAAATTAACAAACATTGTTAAATTTGTTATAGGAATTTGAATCGGGTGAAGCAGACAGATGTAGTGGAGAATGGATTTTGTTCTTTGGATGCTCGGATGAAAGAGAGAGATTTCTGAATGTGTTGTTTTATAAATGGGAAGAAATATATAAGGTATTTCGTTTTTAATTAAGTTTTACCATAAAAAAAAATTGAAATAAGTTGAAAATATTCAAATTATAGTCATTGTAAATATACATTTGACAATCTGTATCAAATGGTATTGCACTTTCTAAATTTTTATATTTGATGATATTTTATATTAAATTAAGATTTCTAAAGAAATTCTTTATCTGATTTACTCTAATTAAATTACAAAGTGTTTAATGTTGTTATTTTATATACAGTGGTGACTCAATATTTAATATGGGCTCAGGATCCAAAAAAATTTGACCACCCTATACATGAGGCCACTTTATAAGGAGAACCCTTCTTGTAACATGTATTAACAACTCATATCACATGACAATTACTGTTTATAATTTATCATTTTCCTTACTCAAATACCTTTTTACTGTCCATTTTGTTCCAGCTTTTTTTGTTTTTTGTTACTTCTTAAACATAAAGTACTGTATAGACATGGCTGGCAAAATATTGCAAATATGAGCCAATTGATTTTGAACTGTGCTGTTTCAAATTATTTATTTTAAAAATAAGATTACTTCATGACTTCTCAAAGTAAGGCTATATATACATACATGATTTACTTATAAATCTTTAATTAACAGTTTTTAAAGTCAATAATTATATGTAAATGTAATGATACAGTAAAAACAATAAAAAAGTCATTAAATTAATATGCAATTATTGAATTTAAAAAAGAGGTAAGACATTTTCTTTATGAAAGAATGATTTACATAAAATAGGATTGAATTGCATTGATAAAACATATAGTGTACTTTAATTATGAACTGTAGCATATATGTTTTGAACTGCTTTTAATTATACCAGGTACAATTAGTAATTTCCTGGACGGCATGGCAGATGAACTCTTTTGCTAATTATGCTGTAGATAACATGTAAAATCATCAGTTTTGTATTTAGTGACCCAATTTTTTTTTCAAATGCAGTTGCTGTAGTTTTGTAGCACAGCATGTTTTGGATGTAGGTTAAGATATTTTGGTGAAATTGAAAAAAATGTTAAGTTTTGAACAATGTGCAAACTCTTCCAAAGACTCAGTCTGCAGTTATGATTTTTTAATTGTTTTGTCAAGTTTCCAGTGATGAGGCACTGAATCAAAGCATAGTGTTTGGGTGGCACTGTTGGTCAAAGGATGGTCGAGAAATGCTTGACGACGACGACGAGTGCATCAGTTATCCAGTTACATTTGGGACCAAGGACAACATTTGAAAGCTACAAAGCCTCTGCATGCAAGAATCTGTTGTCAGATTGTCAATAGTATTGCCAAATGGCTCAACATTTCTCACAGAAGTTGATGCCAATCTTACACAATTGAACATGTTCCATGTGTTCCAAGTTCTTTTACACATGACACTAGACCAGTGTGAAGACTGGAAGATAATTTGTGGAGATTTGATCACGGAAACAGATAATGATTTGACATTCTTACACTGTGTATTTGCAGGTGATGAAACATGGTGCTTTCTCTATAGTCCTCAGACAAAATGCAAATCGGCAGTGTGGCATCACCAGATCCAAAAATTGCTACCAGGACAGATGAACAGGAAAATTCATGTCAGAAGTGTAAAAATCTTATCCACATTGCGGACAAGATTTTTATAGTCTTTGACTGTGATGTATTACTACTTGTTAACTGTTGCTCTTTCTGTTATGAATTCCATGACAGATTTCATTCTTGGCAGAGCAAAAGTCAACAAAGAGCAATTTAGACAGAATTAGATAACCTAATAAATAGGGTATAACAATTTGCAGGGCTTATCACACCAAGGCCGACAGAAAGAAGGACCAGAACTTTTATAAAAAAAGGGTTGGTCTTTAATAATCACATTTCAAATTTAGGTAAGTATGCATTTCAGGTACAAGGACCCCTCATCAGCTTACAAAGAGCAATTTGTGCTGTCTGTGCAAGGCCATACACCAAAAACGTCTAGAGCGGTTTGGCAGTTTAGATGATGTTATCAAGGCTTCAATGCCACACTCCAACGGATTCTGAAAAATACTTAGAAATGTTTCTAGCAGTTGTACGTAAGATGACAAAAGTGCATCATAGCAGAGGAGGATTATTTTAAAGGGAGCACATCTAAATAAAACTTACATTCACTTTCTTTTGTATACTGTCATTAGTCCAGGAATTTATTGCCTATACCTGGTAATAATAATAAAGAGAGAATTTAATTTTTAAAATAGTAAATTTTGATATAACTAGTTTATTTAAATCTAAATAAATAAATTTACTAATTAATACAAGATTATATTCCTAATTGTTTATAATTTTTCTGAAATTTTGTACAGAGAAAACTACCAGTGTCTCCTATAAAAGATCTTTCTCTGTTAGAAAAGTGTAAAGAAATGTCACACAAACTGACTAAAGAAAGACTTCTGTCTCATTGTATTTTTGAAGAGTTAGACTAAATATTCTACTCCTAATTCTGTACGATCTTCTATGGATTAAGTATTTAGCAAACAAATAATACTTCAGTTTTAGTAGATGTCAAGCTCACCTTTACGGAGATAGACTGAGACTCCCGATTCTTTAGGTATAAAAGCTTAAACTCCGCTTGCTTTTGCCCAAGCCTAACTATGTACATAGATGTTGCCATTAGAGGCATTGTTTATAATTTTATGTTTGTGTCGTTGCCATTACTTTTTGTAATTTTGTACAGTTAATTGAGAGTCTGTATCGTCGTAGTCACGTTCATAAATAAGAAATGTTCCTAACAAACTGGTCATGTGTCGGGGTTATTGTTTCCGAATACAAATTGTTCTGATGACGTATACAACCGTAACAATGGAACGGAAATACGACGATTGACAAATGTTATTGTATCGTCTGTTTATTTTAATTAAGAAATAATTTTTAACTTGACAAAATACTTGACTTTTAACCAGATTCTACGTAAAGTAATTTCTGATGAATAAATTTTCATGGTTACACATTTCTGACAGGATGTGGCCATAAATAAGGAATGAACCAAGTCAGTTAACCGAGATACATTTTAATGTTATTTTAAGAACGGTTAAAACTGGTTTGGAACAATTGTTGCAGTTGTTTCAACGTGTTTTAGCCATTGTTAAAATAATTTAAAAATATATCTGTTAATTGAATTTTGGGCCACCCTGTATGTTTTGACGTAGATTATTGTTACAATCTCTAATTTATTAGTAAATAATCTTTAGAGAAAATACACGTTATCCTAATCCAGCACATCTTTATCAAAATAAAGATATTTTCGGATCTTTTAAAGGGCTTATTACTATTAAATAGCCAAATTATACGTGTTAAACTGTAATTTAGCCGTTTATCTAAAACACGCTCTTTACAAGAAGAGAGAGTATTTATTATTTTAATAAAATATGCTGGATTGTAATGTGTATTTCTTTTCTTTAATTAACTAAATTGTAATTGTAAGTTAATTAATTTCATTACAATTAAGTATTTTCGTTTACTAATACGTAATCCATTGTAATAAGAATAAGTAATAGAACGATGAATGAAAATTCAAGAGAATAGTGTAGAGATAAATTTATTTTATGTATTATTGTTTGCTCACAATTTAAATGTGAAATGCTCTTAACATTTGTGTTTGGTTAGCACAATGTTGCTGTTGAGAACGTATCATACAGGAACACTTTAAGAGGAAAAAGGGTTGCTTTATTGACTTGGACGGATATGCATTTCGGGCTTAATGCCCCTCTTCAGTCCTATTATTATTACATAATTATCAAATTGGTTACAGGTATCAAAATTTACAGAATTCATGCTCTTAACATTTATTTACGAATTGCTCGAACTGAGTGCAAAGAAGCGAACTCTGTTCGAAATTAGCAATGAATGGAATGTAAGTTAAATATATACGATAGATTTAAATTGTTAATGAGGAGAAGAGATTTTATCCTTAATAATAATTCTTTCGGGGATAACATAATAATTAGTGAAAGCAACATTGTAATAATTGCGGAAGTGATAACATCTGCAACGAAGACTCGAAACAACCTCTCGAAATATTCTAGTTTGTTACCAGACAGAAATTTATGCAGCTCGATAATTTACATAAAGAAATACTTCCTTTTATTTTACACACGTATTAATATTGTTTCGAAAAAGATATATATATATATATATATATAAAGATGAGATTAATGGAATGATTCCTATATATATGTGGATAAAAAAATGTTAATTTTATATATTAGTAAATATTTGTATGTTGTTATTTAATTATACTTTTATATTATTTACTATTAAAAAAATCAATAAGCAAATTATGCATACTTAAGTTGTTATATAGGATCATATATTCGTGTGCATAATTGAAGAAACCGAGCTTCTTATTTATTGTAAACAGGTGTAGTAATGTACATTTTTTTTTATTATTTTGTTGCACTTATTAAAATATATTAGAATATATTGTTAATTAATGGAGATGTTTACGGCAAATCTAGAAAATGCCGATTCCTTATTATTTGTAAAATAATGGTGCTCCGTAGAAATATTATAAAATGGCACATTAGCGAGACGGCTACGCTACCATTGTTATTCATTGTGATATTTGTCACCCGAAACAGTTCAGTCATTTTTGCAGAGCTTAGCCGTCTGACCCGCGTATGCTTTGGCTTTTCTACCGGCGTGTGTGTGTGTGTGTATATATATATATATATGCTCTCACGTTCCGGTAATTTGGTTACTATTTCAACGGTTAAAATTGGTGACAGGCATAGTTTTTGTAAATAGGTTACATCCCTAAAGTTACGCTTTGAAAAAAAATTCACTCTCCGATCTTCTGAGAAGCAAACATGAAAACTGTGTATAAAAAAAGCTTAAAAGTGTCTAGATATATTTCTATGAAAATATAAAATGATTATTGATTGTAAATGTAGATCTAAGTAAGATTGTTTGTCTTCCCTCATAAAAAGTATCACGTTTTCTTTCTTAAGATTGCTAACGAGACGATTACAATTAGTAATTTAAGAATTATTTCATTATTAGAAAGTGTCGGTTCAAACCAATGAATTTTATAATGTATTTTCTTAAGCTATTCCATAACTATTGATATTTTCCACCGGTGTTACGAACAAGATATTAGTACTACGTCGATGTTCGCTTCTGTCGACAGACACGACAATTGCTGATATTGCTTTGATTTTCCAAACAAAATAAATGTTTTTAAAACCGAATCGTTTGTCGTTTTTGAGTCAGTTCGCTTTCCAAACAACTATAATCTCTTCAAAAGCTCTAACACTACGACTACACTAAAGTGGAATAAGTTAATCCAACAAAACACTAATGGAAGGAGAACTTCGTAAATATTATACTGTATGATGATTTTTATGTCAATTCGTTCAAACTAAAACCTCACTAAGGTAGTGAGGATTCAAAGTGTCCGGGTTAGAGAGAGGTGTCCAACTTCTGAAGTTTTACTGTATTATTATTATTTAACTTCTGATTTTTTTTTTAGAGATTGGTGTTGGTTTTAAAACCTGATATTTGATGGCTAGATTGCCGAAACAATTGAGGCATCAAATACCACTGTGGAGACTCGTGATCTAATCCGGATGGTTGAAAAATCCCAGGAATATTTCGTGGGCGGTCTATTACGGATATGTCGGGTTCCCTCTCTCGCCATCCGGTCATCCTCGTAAGCCCGATCAAATCCACGATGTATATGAAAAAAGGCCGCCTTCCCAAGGCAGTAGCGTAGCGTGGTGGGGGCGGCAAAATTTCACAATAAATAATAGTAATGTTTTGTAAGAATTTGAACCATTTTATTTCATATCGTCGTCCACCTACGACTCTGACCGATTGAAATGAGCACGGAATAGTGTTACCTCCATCCTGACAGTCCGGGAATCGACTCGCTGTCCGGGGATATCGTGCGCAACCTGTTGACTTTTTTTTGCTTGTACGAGTTATTCGTATATATATATATATATATATAGGTGTGTATGTATGTATATACTGTACATACAATACCTCCAATATTCAATACAGCTAGGTCACTCGCGTTACTCCTATCCAAGTCTCCCTAGTCGTTAACTTAACTGATTTACAACCAGCATGCACTGCACGTTATTCTTCGCATTGCAAAATGACATACGCATGCGTCAGAAACTTTATTCGAACAAACCACCTGCCGCCCGGGTCAGCGATTTTAATAAGGTGGCAACACTACACAGAATTTTTCATTGCTTATTCTGTGACGAAACTGAATTTTAGTCTTAAATTGAGATACCTAAATAAGGGGGGCCAATTTTCCTCCGCCTCGTGCGGCTGACACCCACGCTACGCCACTGTCCCAAGGACCAGAAAGAGGTAAAGGAAAAAAACATATTTGACAATAAAAATGACAGAATATTAACCTATATATAGATTAATTTTCTGTCATCTATATATATACTAGTAGCCCGGGACGCCCCTAGTGGGCGTTGTTTACAAATTTCCATGAAGCACGGTTCCTTTGACTTTTTTGTTTCTATCAATATGCTCTACAGCTCTGTTAAAGTTCCAATGGTAAGATTAGGTGAAGAGGTGGCGACCCCCCAAACTGTAGCCCCCTGTGCGAACAATAAAGGAAAAGGAACCATACCCCTACTCGCGATCCTTCGCGAGATATAAGCCCCTGAAATAATAAATTCCTATTACAAATATACTGAATTATTTATATTGTTATATTGACCAAATAATAATTTATTGGCCAAATGAATAATAATTCATATTGTTTATTTAAATAAGAATTAAAATTGTTAATTTGCATGTTTGAAATATGACACACGATAGGGGCGCCTCTAGTGTCCGTTATCAAACTGTTACGGGACNAACAATAAGAAAAATAGTGCATGTTTACTTTTTTATAATGCTTAAATAACATTATAAAATTTAGTACTTGATTACTTCTTGTTTTCTCTTTTGTTCTTTGGAAAGAAGTACAGAATTGCTATGCAGAATTTATCATACAGGAACACTTTTTGATCATCAAAAAGTGTTCCTGTATGTAAGTTCCACATAGAAATTTTGTACTTAGTTCAAAGAACATTATAAAAACTTATTATTTTTAACATAAATTTTATAATTAAAAAAAAAAGGCAAAAATGTTTGCCCTCTGTTGTGCTGCTGTGTAAATTTACTTAGTTAACATTAGTGTGTGAAGTATTATCTGCCATTGTTAAAAAATTTTATTTTAAATATTTCTTTTTATATAATTAATTATTATAAAATGGCAAAAAGCTTTGAAAGTAGGGACGAGTTTCATTTAAAAAAATGTAAATGCTAATAACGATTCAGCAGTAGATATACTGTATTTTCTTTAGCTTCACATAAATAAACATGTTTTAAAATGAAGACATTCTTCGATAAAATTATTTTTTAGATCGTCAACGTGTGTTTTACATAATTCTTCAGCATTCTTTCTAATTGTTTTCATTTAAATTTTTTAAATTGACCAAAAAGCCAAATTTTGAGTAAATGTCATCATAGACACACTTTCTCTTTCATACTTCCGATAGAAATTTCTCAATAATAACAATATGTATTTATGCAGAATTCGTCGTACTGTTTTTTTTTTCTTTTGTACAGTACACCTAAAGCGAGAATGAAACTTGAGTTCTGCAGTTTTAAATGTCCGATATTCTGTTGCTTTAGGTTTTATTCAAACCTGAAATCCGCGAGTCTGCAGATTAACTAGACATACCTTGTTTAAATTAATATTTATTAATCAGTGGCGTAGCTACATATTCAGCGCACTGGAGCAAGTCCAATCAGTGCACCCCTTTGTTCTCTGGAAGAGGTTTCACGAAATTTTGTTTTGAACATTCAATTTAAAAACATTTCTCATTATTTCGATTTAAAACCTTACTTAATAACAGTTTATTTCAGATTCGAGGCATTTCAACAATAAGATATTCAATTTAATAAATCTTAATATATAATCGAGATGGATTGATGATGATAATAAGCGCAGAGCCCAAACGGTTAGGAGTTGAAAGTTAAAATTTTGTACACGGTCATGAGAACGTACACTAAGAAGGGGTTTTTCGAAAATCCCCACGCAGGGGAGAGGGTAAGTCTTAACCCGAAGAACTCCGCTTCTAATATACTATTTTGGATGCGGATTTTTGTGTTTTTACTGCGTTTTAATAGGATATGCCACGAGAATGCACAGTAAGAAGGGATTTTTGGGAATTTCTTTGCGAGGGAGAGGGTTACCCCGAACTCGGCTTCTAATGTACTATTTTAGAGACCAATTTTTGCAGAAAATCGAACATATTTTTATACCCTTCTAAAAGTTCTCAACGATATTTAGTGTTCCATCGTATTTAAAGTCGACACGGGGAGAGCGCATAAGTTCGCTTTATTCGAACTCTCCGTCTTAATGTTCGATTTCATGTTCGAATTTATATTTATGAATGATTCTGGAAGATCAAACTTATTTTTGGAATTAAGTAATCCTGAAGAAGAACCCAGATGGGGTTACGAAAACGTTTGTTATTCATCACTTAAAAGTTAATGACACTACGCACCGGTTAGTGGTTGCAGTGAGTCTTAATTGGGGTTTCTCAAACCTAATTAACCCGAGAAGTCCCGCAAATTTCTTAAAAGTTAACTTATTTCCTATTTTGTGTTAAGGTTGAGGAAATTTTGCAAAAAGAAAGTATAATTAACTGATAAACTGTCAGAATACATTTGTATTTATTAATTTTAAACCTACCTATTAGTTTTTAAAATTTTTGTTCGTTATAGAATGTCACAAATGGTCAATAATCAACACGTAGCTTATTTGTGGCAGGACTCTGAAAATTCTTTGTAAGAATCTGTAATATCTGGAATAATTGCGCTTACGCTGTCTTAATTTTTAATCATGCCCGGTAGCTTCGATAACTGCGTAACGCCAGTTTGTGCAAATTGGGCAGGGATACAAACGAGTACGAAGTTTTTCTTCATAAACGTGATTATTAAAGGCGAACGAACTGCCGAATTATTGGGCTATAAGCTCGATGTTTCTATTAAAGCAACCGAGGTAGAAAAATCAAGAATACTAGAGAGCAAAAGAAGTACTACAATCTCGAAAACGAACTAGAAATATTCTAGGCTACGGGCGAAAAAACATATAATATCTGTCTTCTCTTTAAATGCACTAAACACGATTCCACTCGCATCAATTGAGTCGGAAAGAGCATTCTCGGTAGCGGGACTTTTCATTACTAAAATAAGGATCAGATTGAGTGATTGGAGTACCGACCATCTTTGCTTTTTAAAATCTTAATACAAAATATTATAAATTTTTGTTTTATTTAAAAAACGAAAATTACCTTTTAAATTAGAAGTTTGATCAAAGTTCATTTTTTTAAAATTTTCAACTCAATTCAAAGCATTTTATTTTTTATCTTTTTGGTCGTTGCAGTTACAGCAAACTAATAAAATTTTTTTCTATTTGTGAAAATTTCTACATAATTCAAAGGTAAGTTTTAATATATATCCTACACAGCATTATTAATATGATTTTTGAGGTTGCATAACGTATAATTTTTCGTTTTTTAAAGTAATTTAATATCATTTGATTTAAAGGTACAGTAGAGCGTCGTTTATCCGAATCGTCGGTTATCCGAAGGAATTAGTCGACAAATTTAAATTTTCGCCAGTACTGTGGCGCTGTAATCTTTGGCTATGTCTTCGGCTACTCAAATATTTTACGTTTTTGATACTAAATTAACTTCTGAAGTATAATTTTTTTTATTGTTTTTATATTTTTCAATATATTTATTTTGTTTGTACAAAATAAAAAAATAATTTTTAACGATACAATAGTCAATATCAATATCAAAAGCGCTCAGCAACTAAATAAAGAGAAACAAAACACCTTTTTTGCCGAGAAATAAACATAATTTTAAACAACAAACGTTTTCAGCCTAATTGATAGGCCATCTGCAGGTTGAAAACTAAAATGGAACGTAAATGTTCCATGAATAGAACATAAAAATTAAATCAAAAATTTTACAAGAGAAAAAAATAACGGAAGAATATTTAAAAATTAAAATAAAACAATAAAAGAAAAATAACATAAATATTCAATGTATTAATTCTGGTCTTCGTTACAATAGTCTTCGTTAGGCTTAACATCGACGAAAATTTAACGCGAAGCGACACGCAACGGAGAAAAATTTCAACACGGGATAGATTAATATATTTTTTCGTACGTAATCGGTTATCCGAAAAATAAGTTATCCGAACAATTCCAGTCCATAATTGATTCGGATAAACGATGCTCTACTGTATTTGTATATCTTAAAAATAATTAATTCTATTCCGGAAATTCCGGGAAACAGTTCACTTTTTTCCCCGAAATCCCGGGACAAGCAAAAGACCGGGAAATGAGAAACCCTATTATTATCCCTTAATTAATTATCGTTATTCCAGTGTGGTAAGTAGATATCTAAAAATTCTCTAATTAGTTTCGGAAGAGAGGGGACCTAATTCTTGCACCCGGTGAAAACATTACTTGTTTTCACCGGGCTATAATCTAATAATAATCTTTGCTATCGTTACTTTTTGCCCGAGCAACGCCGGGCTCGTCTGCTAATTTTAATATAATTTATATGCATTTTTTTGTAGTTATACATATATGTTGAAAATCGTTTACAACAGCGCTGTCCAACTGGCGGCCCGCGGGCCGTATACGGCCCGCGGGCCGCCAGTTGGACAGCGCTGGTTTACAACATCAACCAAAAAAATCCCCATTCGATTCTGCATACGCGTATGCAGAATCGAATGGGGATTTATGCATATATGAACATAGATGACATCCAAATCATGGTTCTGAGAATACGAGCTTTGTGTACAGTACTATACGACATTGCATTTTGCTAGATGGCAGATTTGTGTAAATGTCTATCTCGTCTTCCTTTCAAATGTGTACTGAAATTCAAAGTAGTTAGCCAGCGGAAACGTGATTTTTGGCCTCGTCATTTAATTGGTGGCCAGAAACAGCAAGACCTCATGGCCGATGCTTTCAGTCACTTTGATGAAAGTTCCGATTGCGAGATATTGCACAAGATAAAAAGAAACAATTATATTGTACTAGCTTACCCGTCGCGCATTGCTGCGATCTCAGAAGAAAGGAAATTCAAGCAAACTCGTTACGATAAAATTAAATTTACATTTTATTATTTTTATTGAAACTTATTATTATTATTCATTTTCATCGGTAAAACATTTCAAAGTGTCGTTTCAATTCTATTTATTTATTGGAGTGCTTGTGGATACANATGAATATGAAATATATAACAATTAAATGGATTTTTACAAGGAATAGTTGGGGGTATTTATTTATATATATTTATTTATAATTGTAAATTGTATAATTCTGTACACAAAAGAAATTATTTATAAGCATATAAAGGCACACGGAAACGGGTCTACTGACAAAGAATACAAAAGCAAAATGTGGAAGATAAAATGGAACATTTAACAATACTTAATAAAATACATTTGAAAGTATAAGTACATTGTACAATAATTTCATTCAATATTTACATAGAATAAATACAAATACGTAATATATATGTATATATGTGATACGGTAAAGGTTTTCGTTCTTTATATATATGCATGATATGATAATTAGGTTGTACTGTACATTGCCATCGTAGTGGATCTTTCAGGTGGACTCGTCTTGCACAGTCCGCATTGTTATTGTTTGAAAACGTCACTGTAAATAAATATTTTAAAATAACGGAAACACTCATCAGAATTATTTGTGTGCAAATACATAGAAAATCAAACAAGGATTTCTTCAAGAACACCGTCCGGATGTTTATAAATTAAGCCAGAGTTGAAATATTGATCGGGAGATGTTTTTAATTAAATTTATAATTTCCTGTCTTATTTGACGATATTTACTAAATTTTGGATGTGTTTGATTTTCTGCCACTTGAAAACATTCTACCAAACGGAACATTTCTTTATCGGATTCATTCTACTGCCCGGAACGCAGTCGTAAGCTTTTGCAAAATCAAAAGAATTTGAGAGTGGACCTATAACCCTGCGTAAATAAAATAATTAGCAAAATTGATGAGCGTTGCGAGAAAACGATATTCTTTAGTACCTGATTGGACCAGGGCTGTGAACCGAAGAACTTATTTTATTCTTGGCTTCTTCCGGTCTCATCGATCCACACCAGATCTGTTTTTAAAAGACGTCTTTTGTTATTCAACTAAATGAATTTGGCAGTTAAGATGACAAACAGTTCAAACCTGTGCGTAGTTAAGGAAAAATAACTGATCGTGTGTTAGATTTAAACCCGGTAGGCTTAATTCTTCTCCTTCTCTGCTCACCCATTTTTTGTACGCCTGTGTTAAGTAAAAGAAAGCGAGAAAATATATTGCAGAAAGGAAAATGTTTACAGTATTACGTTCTACTTACTCTGTAGGCTTGTTTCAGTCCTCCGTTATCGGCTATGTTTTCGCCTTGAGTCATTTTCCCATTTACCTGTAAGAAAATCTATCTGTTAGCGATGTAACTGTCGATACGTCCGATTTAATGCATTGTTATAGATACATTTAAATTTGTGTCTTCTAGAACGTAGCTGGAATACTGATCGATGATGCATTGAGTTCTCTCTCGGAATCTGTTAATGGTTGCGTTATTCCACCACTGCTTTAAATTTCCGTCTTTGTCGAATTGCCGACCTGGAAATAGGATTTGTGATAGTTAGCACCTCCATTTAATTAATGCAATACCTGTCACGTATAGTAAATGTCTACACCAAGTTTATTTGGTAGTCTTTACCTTTGTCGTCAAATCCGTGGGTAATTTCGTGTCCGATAACCACTCCGATTCCTCCATAATTCAGTGATCTAAACGAGTCACAAATAAGACAATGTTTCTCTTTGAGATTTAACTGAGAATATTGAAATTAATAATACAATACAAATCTTTATCGACGACCCGGTTGGATGTGACGGTTAATTAATGTCTTTCTCATATATCTTACTTGTAATAACCATATAAATTCGTACATAAAATTCTTGAATTTTTTATTATGTAGATATGTAATGTGAAGTCAGAAAATTTCAAGTTAAACAGTTTAATGAAATATTTAATGCTTTCAGTCACTTTGATGAAAGTTCCGATTGCGAGATATTGCACAAGATAAAAAGAAACAATATATATAGATAATGTGATTAGTAATGTGTTTTGATATTATTCAAACAAAGCGTTATTGTTTGCAACACAAAATTTATTATTTATACAAAGTAAAACTTTAACAATGAACATAGAATTCCATGACTTAACGACTAATTTTTGATTTGTACTCTTTTAACATAGACATAAATTGAAATAGTAAAAAAAGACATCAGAAGTATAGAAATCAAATTACATTTGTTTATAATTTAAATAAAATTTTGTTTATCTGATATTTTGATGGAAATATGTTAAAAAATATATACATGCCGTAACCACATAACTCAACATAGACAAAGTTTTTATAAGTAAAATTATATATATGAAATTCCTGATACATATGTACATCTAGATGAATATGAAATATATAACAATTAAATGGATTTTTACAAGGAATAGTTGGGGGTATTTATTTATATATATTTATTTATAATTGTAAATTGTATAATTCTGTACACAAAAGAAATTATTTATAAGCATATAAAGGCACACGGAAACGGGTCTACTGACAAAGAATACAAAAGCAAAATGTGGAAGATAAAATGGAACATTTAACAATACTTAATAAAATACATTTGAAAGTATAAGTACATTGTACAATAATTTCATTCAATATTTACATAGAATAAATACAAATACGTAATATATATGTATATATGTGATACGGTAAAGGTTTTCGTTCTTTATATATATGCATGATATGATAATTAGGTTGTACTGTACATTGCCATCGTAGTGGATCTTTCAGGTGGACTCGTCTTGCACAGTCCGCATTGTTATTGTTTGAAAACGTCACTGTAAATAAATATTTTAAAATAACGGAAACACTCATCAGAATTATTTGTGTGCAAATACATAGAAAATCAAACAAGGATTTCTTCAAGAACACCGTCCGGATGTTTATAAATTAAGCCAGAGTTGAAATATTGATCGGGAGATGTTTTTAATTAAATTTATAATTTCCTGTCTTATTTGACGATATTTACTAAATTTTGGATGTGTTTGATTTTCTGCCACTTGAAAACATTCTACCAAACGGAACATTTCTTTATCGGATTCATTCTACTGCCCGGAACGCAGTCGTAAGCTTTTGCAAAATCAAAAGAATTTGAGAGTGGACCTATAACCCTGCGTAAATAAAATAATTAGCAAAATTGATGAGCGTTGCGAGAAAACGATATTCTTTAGTACCTGATTGGACCAGGGCTGTGAACCGAAGAACTTATTTTATTCTTGGCTTCTTCCGGTCTCATCGATCCACACCAGATCTGTTTTTAAAAGACGTCTTTTGTTATTCAACTAAATGAATTTGGCAGTTAAGATGACAAACAGTTCAAACCTGTGCGTAGTTAAGGAAAAATAACTGATCGTGTGTTAGATTTAAACCCGGTAGGCTTAATTCTTCTCCTTCTCTGCTCACCCATTTTTTGTACGCCTGTGTTAAGTAAAAGAAAGCGAGAAAATATATTGCAGAAAGGAAAATGTTTACAGTATTACGTTCTACTTACTCTGTAGGCTTGTTTCAGTCCTCCGTTATCGGCTATGTTTTCGCCTTGAGTCATTTTCCCATTTACCTGTAAGAAAATCTATCTGTTAGCGATGTAACTGTCGATACGTCCGATTTAATGCATTGTTATAGATACATTTAAATTTGTGTCTTCTAGAACGTAGCTGGAATACTGATCGATGATGCATTGAGTTCTCTCTCGGAATCTGTTAATGGTTGCGTTATTCCACCACTGCTTTAAATTTCCGTCTTTGTCGAATTGCCGACCTGGAAATAGGATTTGTGATAGTTAGCATCTCCATTTAATTAATGCAATACCTGTCACGTATAGTAAATGTCTACACCAAGTTTATTTGGTAGTCTTTACCTTTGTCGTCAAATCCGTGGGTAATTTCGTGTCCGATAACCACTCCGATTCCTCCATAATTCAGTGATCTAAACGAGTCACAAATAAGACAATGTTTCTCTTTGAGATTTAACTGAGAATATTGAAATTAATAATACAATACAAATCTTTATCGACGACCCGGTTGGATGTGACGGTTAATTAATGTCTTTCTCATATATCTTACTTGTAATAACCATATAAATTCGTACATAAAATTCTTGAATTTTTTATTATGTAGATATGTAATGTGAAGTCAGAAAATTTCAAGTTAAACAGTTTAATGAAATATTTACATTTGTTGATAGAGTAACAAGCGTGATATTCTGATTCCGAAACATCAAAAATATTTGGGAAATATTTTATTCTTGTTCACTGAAGATTATGAGACAGAGAATTCCCTTCTCCAAATGGCTATTGTGCTTGCCAATGAGCAACTTTTAGTGATCGTGAGCAGAATTGTAATTCTTCTGGGTTATGTGAAATATTCGAAACTGCAGATGTTAGAGGTTTTTCCTTTTTGGCTTGCTTATTGCATTTTTTTAAAATAGATTTTCCACGAATATGTGTTGCCAACTTTTTGTACACTATTCCCCAAGGACACAATGATACAATGTGGTTTGCTCTTAAACGTGTTTATGCATATACTAATGAGTCGATACTTTTTCCCAATAACTAGAAAGGAGAGAGCAGCAGACCGAACTGGTTTTCGAAATCAATAAAAAGGATTGCAGAATTAATGGGCAACGGAACATGCGGATGATCTCCAAGGGGAGAATTTCGGAAGAACTTTCTACGGGAAACTGGCTCATATTTAGGTGTTAGAAACGTGCAGAAGACCGGGAAAACTTCACGTGTAAACGCGTGACCGCGTTCGGTGGTTTTATCCACTCGGTCACTAGTGTTTGTCTTTTATATATTATAAGAGTTGTATCTTCAATCTCTGTCGAAGGAGACTTGGATTCGGTATACAAAGGGCAAGAAATGGAGTTGTATAGAATGTGTTGGACTTACTCGACACGCAAAACGTTTGTGATTATGCAACGAGTAGATATTTTCGCCTACTACGTCATTTTGCTACAAGTACGCGGCAAAATGACACACCGAGATGGTTTATGTTTTTATTTTTATAATTTCTTTAAACAAAATCCTAGTCTGGAAAGTGCCATTCATTACAGCACGTCCTCGTTTGCGTATATGAAATAAATTCTTTCTGAAACCACATTTGTGTGCGTATTGCTTGTTTGCTAGGGTACGTCACTTTGGGTTTACTCCCCTCAGATCTATAAATAGGCGCGGTATTATTACGAACACCTCCGACTTTATCGTTTTAATNAATTTCCTATCAAAGTATAAACTTCCTTTGTAATTATGTTAATTATAAGATAACAATTATAGTCAATGAATAAAGATATTGTCGCGGCATTTTTATTTTACTATATTTATGTTTGAAAGTTATTTTGCATATATAATTCTTAGAAATTAAGTAGAACGATGCTCAATAATTATCAAAACTGGAATGACTTTTTAAGTGCACGTTTGCGTGTTTCAATAAATGTGGAGGAAAATATTTGCTCAGTTAAAGTTAGAAGAGCGGTTGCTCATTTTAATTCGGCTTATCGAACAGTTGCCGTTTTTGGATCAATATAGCTACGCGTGTGGAAGCTTCGGTTCAATCCGAGTAAAATTAACTCGTTATTAAAGGTTTACTATCGATTCGCCACCAAGTGTAAAGATCAAAATGGATCTCGATCGAGTCATCCACAAAGAAATAGATCGTAAGAGCAAAGTTTCAGAAATCTATTTTTACGATTTCTTATTTATTATTTTATAATTATTATATAATATTTCTTATCTTTCTTATTTGTAATAGTAATAATAATAATGATAATGGCGTAGCATAATTCGTGACAAAGTGAACGCTCGTCACGTACAAAATCGGCATTTAAAATTCGTCCGAGAGAGAATAAAGTTGAAAGAAGCTGGAAAGTTTCTGGTTATACAAGTCGACCCCCCTATAACACTGTTGATAATTCCGTTTTATATGAATTCCATGTTGTACGNATATGAAATATATAACAATTAAATGGATTTTTACAAGGAATAGTTGGGGGTATTTATTTATATATATTTATTTATAATTGTAAATTGTATAATTCTGTACACAAAAGAAATTATTTATAAGCATATAAAGGCACACGGAAACGGGTCTACTGACAAAGAATACAAAAGCAAAATGTGGAAGATAAAATGGAACATTTAACAATACTTAATAAAATACATTTGAAAGTATAAGTACATTGTACAATAATTTCATTCAATATTTACATAGAATAAATACAAATACGTAATATATATGTATATATGTGATACGGTAAAGGTTTTCGTTCTTTATATATATGCATGATATGATAATTAGGTTGTACTGTACATTGCCATCGTAGTGGATCTTTCAGGTGGACTCGTCTTGCACAGTCCGCATTGTTATTGTTTGAAAACGTCACTGTAAATAAATATTTTAAAATAACGGAAACACTCATCAGAATTATTTGTGTGCAAATACATAGAAAATCAAACAAGGATTTCTTCAAGAACACCGTCCGGATGTTTATAAATTAAGCCAGAGTTGAAATATTGATCGGGAGATGTTTTTAATTAAATTTATAATTTCCTGTCTTATTTGACGATATTTACTAAATTTTGGATGTGTTTGATTTTCTGCCACTTGAAAACATTCTACCAAACGGAACATTTCTTTATCGGATTCATTCTACTGCCCGGAACGCAGTCGTAAGCTTTTGCAAAATCAAAAGAATTTGAGAGTGGACCTATAACCCTGCGTAAATAAAATAATTAGCAAAATTGATGAGCGTTGCGAGAAAACGATATTCTTTAGTACCTGATTGGACCAGGGCTGTGAACCGAAGAACTTATTTTATTCTTGGCTTCTTCCGGTCTCATCGATCCACACCAGATCTGTTTTTAAAAGACGTCTTTTGTTATTCAACTAAATGAATTTGGCAGTTAAGATGACAAACAGTTCAAACCTGTGCGTAGTTAAGGAAAAATAACTGATCGTGTGTTAGATTTAAACCCGGTAGGCTTAATTCTTCTCCTTCTCTGCTCACCCATTTTTTGTACGCCTGTGTTAAGTAAAAGAAAGCGAGAAAATATATTGCAGAAAGGAAAATGTTTACAGTATTACGTTCTACTTACTCTGTAGGCTTGTTTCAGTCCTCCGTTATCGGCTATGTTTTCGCCTTGAGTCATTTTCCCATTTACCTGTAAGAAAATCTATCTGTTAGCGATGTAACTGTCGATACGTCCGATTTAATGCATTGTTATAGATACATTTAAATTTGTGTCTTCTAGAACGTAGCTGGAATACTGATCGATGATGCATTGAGTTCTCTCTCGGAATCTGTTAATGGTTGCGTTATTCCACCACTGCTTTAAATTTCCGTCTTTGTCGAATTGCCGACCTGGAAATAGGATTTGTGATAGTTAGCACCTCCATTTAATTAATGCAATACCTGTCACGTATAGTAAATGTCTACACCAAGTTTATTTGGTAGTCTTTACCTTTGTCGTCAAATCCGTGGGTAATTTCGTGTCCGATAACCACTCCGATTCCTCCATAATTCAGTGATCTAAACGAGTCACAAATAAGACAATGTTTCTCTTTGAGATTTAACTGAGAATATTGAAATTAATAATACAATACAAATCTTTATCGACGACCCGGTTGGATGTGACGGTTAATTAATGTCTTTCTCATATATCTTACTTGTAATAACCATATAAATTCGTACATAAAATTCTTGAATTTTTTATTATGTAGATATGTAATGTGAAGTCAGAAAATTTCAAGTTAAACAGTTTAATGAAATATTTACATTTGTTGATAGAGTAACAAGCGTGATATTCTGATTCCGAAACATCAAAAATATTTGGGAAATATTTTATTCTTGTTCACTGAAGATTATGAGACAGAGAATTCCCTTCTCCAAATGGCTATTGTGCTTGCCAATGAGCAACTTTTAGTGATCGTGAGCAGAATTGTAATTCTTCTGGGTTATGTGAAATATTCGAAACTGCAGATGTTAGAGGTTTTTCCTTTTTGGCTTGCTTATTGCATTTTTTTAAAATAGATTTTCCACGAATATGTGTTGCCAACTTTTTGTACACTATTCCCCCAAGGACACAATGATACAATGTGGTTTGCTCTTAAACGTGTTTATGCATATACTAATGAGTCGATACTTTTTCCCAATAACTAGAAAGGAGAGAGCAGCAGACCGAACTGGTTTTCGAAATCAATAAAAAGGATTGCAGAATTAATGGGCAACGGAACATGCGGATGATCTCCAAGGGGAGAATTTCGGAAGAACTTTCTACGGGAAACTGGCTCATATTTAGGTGTTAGAAACGTGCAGAAGACCGGGAAAACTTCACGTGTAAACGCGTGACCGCGTTCGGTGGTTTTATCCACTCGGTCACTAGTGTTTGTCTTTTATATATTATAAGAGTTGTATCTTCAATCTCTGTCGAAGGAGACTTGGATTCGGTATACAAAGGGCAAGAAATGGAGTTGTATAGAATGTGTTGGACTTACTCGACACGCAAAACGTTTGTGATTATGCAACGAGTAGATATTTTCGCCTACTACGTCATTTTGCTACAAGTACGCGGCAAAATGACACACCGAGATGGTTTATGTTTTTATTTTTATAATTTCTTTAAACAAAATCCTAGTCTGGAAAGTGCCATTCATTACAGCACGTCTTCGTTTGCGTATATGAAATAAATTCTTTCTGAAACCACATTTGTGTGCGTATTGCTTGTTTGCTAGGGTACGTCACTTTGGGTTTACTCCCCTCAGATCTATAAATAGGCGCGGTATTATTACGAACACCTCCGACTTTATCGTTTTAATTTTATCGGTTTTTTAAGTAAAATGAATGGTTTTCAACACATTATTTTTAATTTACTTTGTTAAAAATACACTTGCGCTTTTTGAAGATGCGAGTAAGAAGGGTTAAATGCACAATAAAAACTTAAGACGTAAACACAACACAGAGAACAATACGACTAGTATTTTTCTCTTTTCCCGCCAGCACTATTAGCTACAGTTTTACGTGTAAAAAAATAACGGTTGCATTAATTTACACGATAAAAGCGAAAGCATGGGCCCATGTTACATATACTGCATAAAGGCACTACCGAATAAGCAGCTGGCTTTTATATTTTTTGACGACTTTCCAGAGAAGATTGGTATTTTATTTTCGAATACGAATGCACTAAATGAACAGTTCTTTACTTTTTGGTTACTAACAGGCTACAAATTCGCGCGATAGGAATTTTGTACACTATAAAATTTGTATCCATTGATGACGTTCAGTAACAAAAAGTTTTTCGTTCCATACGATACGTCAACGATTTCTAAATAGAGAAGTGCCAACTCGCGTACCAATAATCAGCTTATCTTCTACGCTCGACCTTTTTTACAGTATCGATATGATAAAATCGATTGATTTAACACACTATTATTTATAAAAGTTAACGTATGAAAATTTACTTTGGGAAGTATTGGCTGTAAAATAACGGTTGTAAAATTCCAGCCGGAAAAACGATATCGTTCTTGTTTGGATCGTAAAACGCATTGACTACTGCTGGCTCCGTGGTCCATCTGCAAAAATTAAATATATAATTCCCATTACGTCGAATTAGTTCGAAATCGAAAAGGAATGCTAAGGCCCACCTGTCTTTGTTAACCGGCTGACGTAATTTTAATAAATTCTTCGATGCTTCGAATTTTAAAACATTGAAGAGATTTATCAGAAAATATTGTTCGTGGATGATTAGCTGCGGGAAGAAAGCCTTTAGTTCCCTTTAATCTTACGTATGAACCGTGAAAAGGGGGATACTTACCGCATCGTATTCTTTCGATAATTCCACAGGACTGGTTAATAAATCCGGATAACCGATTCTCTCGTTCATGGCGTTGGCCTAAACACACGTAATTAATATTTAAATACCCAAGTTATTTGTTCTATTGTGGATGTACGAGTGGATCGAAACAACATCCAAATGTATTTTAAGACTTCAAATATGCAAATTGCGTATGGACGAACAGATTAAATTAAATTAATATAAGAAAAACGTATATAATAAGGGAAGGGGTCAAGTAGAAATTGACCTTTTCTTTAGCCACCGCCCTGGTTTCGACGTCCATCCAATAATTTTCTTCCAGTAATTCGTTGAATGCTTCTCTGATGTTATGAATCATCTCGAGTGCCTGACGTAAAATTCTGGCGTTAATAAGCGTCGGAATTCTTTACGTCTTTCAAAAAGAATCTTACCGTTTCTTTGCTTTTGGGATCGAAATTATCCCTGATGAAGAGCGCCCCCACGGCCATGCCCATTCTTTTGTTCACCAAATCGACGCAATGTGTCCATCTGGCCCTATCCGCGGACACTCCGTATAATATTTCTCGAAATTCCGACCGTTTTTGGGCGTATTCTCCCACCAGAAATGGCAAAATCTGTTTCACCAGCCTCCAGATTGAATAGTTATGAATTGTTCTGTCGGTAAGGTCAAAATCTGTCAAACGATATTTACGAAAAATAGACATAAAGCCATCATACATACCTCTGATGCGTCTCTCTCAATATATTCCTCAGCTCTTTTAAATAAGGCAAAGCGTACAGAACGATTGGTTCTTCTTCTGTTATTGTCGTCGGTAGTAAGACGTTCAGGTAATCCAGCCAATCAAACTAAAAAGAATTTAACTTATAGCTTCCATTTAATGAACCGTGGTATAATTTTAATAATCTGGCAGCCTGATCTTCAAAATTAGACGAGTTTATTAACAGAAGGAAAGAGGTTTCGGTTTATTGTGTAGGTTAGGTTAGTAATTTTTAGTACGGGAATTATATCTAAATTTACTAGAAATTTTCTGCTTATGTGTGTTTTCTTACGGTCCCTTTCTATACGCTTTTCGCTTACCTCGGGAATTATTTCTTTTAATTCGTAAAGTGGCATTTTGTTATATATTGCTCCGGTATCGTGACGATCCGCTTCTGGTGTGGAAGCCTGTTGAAAGTAAAAAATAAAAGAAAAATATGTTAATAATTAGCATATAATAATCACTGGCATTTTCTGTAATAATTAATATTGTAATAACATTATAGAGGAGACATTGATGTAACACATGAAATTACATCGCCTGTCACACGAGTTTTCCTCCAATAGAAATAAGCGAATCAAAATCAATGGAATGTCTGTTTTAAGATAAAAAAGGTGTTTAGTTTCTAAATGGCGATCTTTTACTTATAATTTATTCTCATTCCGGTTTTCACGAACAATTAGAGAATACTTCACGTGGGTATTGAAGATTCTAGTATTTTAGAAATGTGGGAATGAGAAATTTCATAGCGAATTTACATCTTTTCTGATGCTGTTCGAAAATCCAGAACAGCAAACATTATTTTGGATAGCTTTTTATTGTAAATTCAATGAAAAAATACATCTAAGAGAAACTAATTTAATCCGCAGGAAAATGATGTGTTAAATGATTCTGTTATCCGATGTTGAATTATGCACGAAACACGGTTTTATCAGAGAAGTGTATCGTCGTAAGAAAGGCAGATAAACAATTACAGAATGATATTAGCTTAAAACTAATCTTTAATGTCACAAATAAGTATTTTCGGTAATTACGGGCACTAATTGTCAGAAAGATCATTAGCTTAATTTCTAGAGGTAACATTAACACTGTTCCAATTGTAAGCAGATTAATTTGTTTCGATTTTTCTGTCATCTAGATTAGAGCATCAGACAGAAAAGATGGTTTTATTCGTATACGGCAACGCGACACACGGAAGATCTGTCGAGGGGAGAATGTATGTTTGTTTGCAAAGTTATGGCAACGCAACACTTGGGCGATCTGCCTACAGGGAATGCCTTCCGGGAGATCTTTTTAAGGGAAACTGGCCCCTATTTAAGCGTTACAGACGTGGAGAAAACCAGGAAAACTCCACGTAGCCAGCCCATTAATTAGGTGAAGTGAGAACCCAAGACTTGGGTTCTCACCTTACCTAATTACCAGTATTCTTTAGATTTATCCACTCGGATACTGATGGGCGCGAGAGGAAAGATGGAGCCCGGCCATTCACAAATGTAGAACTTTACTTCTTCTCCGAAAGCCATAAAATATATAAAATAAAATCAAATAAAAACAAACAACAGATTTTTCACTATTTATCAAAGTTAATTGTAATTTATGTCATCATATCGTGTTTTTGTATAAAAAATATTTAATTTGAGAGCCCATCTGTGTCAGGCACCCAAATCAAATGCCCCACTAACCTGTATGGACTTGATCTAGATTGCAATGCTTTTACTATTCTGTATACGAAGAGATCATCCAGCACAGGCCCGAAAGACCCACGCTGTCGTGATTTACCGGAGGTCGAATGCCGGGTGGAATGACATATCCGAATTTTATTACATTATCTAAAAATCTATGGCGATTATCTCAGCTTCCACATTACAAAGCATCTCACGGGGTAGTATGTTTTAACGAATTATCGGGACAGGCAATAATTGAAAAGTGTACTATTGTCTTTTACATGGCGTTGCCTAATAAGTTCAAATGCTTTGAAGTATTTCTTTTCTTTTCGATACAAAGTACGGGTCGAAGATTTTTTGGGAATGGTCTATTCGAATAGGTGGATTTCGTCCCTCATCACTCAACTGAACTCGTAATGGGATTACCACATTTCCTATTTTAAACGTAAACAATTTTTCTAAATATAAGTATTTGGGAAAACTCCCGAAAATTTTATTTTACGATTTCCTTTCCTTCCCAACGAATTTAATAATGGATCGTATTAAACAATTTCGTAATTTAATTGTTTAATGCAAAAATTAAGTAAAAACGTGAAATTTTGTAAATAAATACCATTTAGTAAATTTAGCAATTAAATATAAACGATTTTAAGTTAATAATTTTTCGATTATTCTATTATTAAAAAATGAAATATTTTTTTCGAAGACGAGAACGTTTTCTTATGGGGGCGCCACTAGACGATTCCGTGTTCGTCTGCTTTCGAATTTTCGAACAGTTTTAACGTAGCGTTACTCCAAACGGAATATAATTTACGATTTCCGGTAAGTTGCGAGTCCTTGTTTTAAATGTTTTTATAGAAGAGATTAAGTACGCTTTAGTCTGTCGCGAATTGTAGTTGTAAATTTATACAGACGTCAAGTATAATTTTAAGTTAATGTATACCTAGGTAACTAAAATGGCGGCGCTTCGGTTAGTTTATGTTAGGTTAGTTTAATTATACTTTTAGTAGACGTGTAAATGCTTCATTAAGTCTGACCTCTGGCAAAATATGACACGTGACCACACTCTATTTCCCTGACCTTTCACAAACAAAATCAAAATTTTAATAGCATCAATGCCCCTTATATACAAACTACCGTGCCAAATTTTGTTTCTTAATCATTATCCCGATTACGACTCGATTGCTAAAGGAAAAGTATGATGTACTGTACAGTACAGGGGCAAGGCATTACTAATTTGAGGTTGCCAGCATATATTTTAAATTAAATAAATTAAAAAAAATATGATTAATCACGTAGACATTCGATCCACTTCGAATGTGCTTGGAGTGATTTTAATTTAGCCACCAGTATCTTCGCCAGCTTCGACTATCTTAGGCGATGCGAAATCAATTTAGAAAATTAATTAACATTTCGTCGGAATCTTCGTTCGATCAAATTATCCCAGTTTTACATTTACGGTTAGATTCAGATTTCTATCAAGATGGAGTAGCTTTTCGTTTCAACGATTAACAAATAGCCTAATTCTAGTATTAAAATGTTTTTTATATTAATTAATGATCGTAACTTTACATTCCAAAAGATGGCGACACAGTCGACAGTAGACTTTAATAATTAGTCAATTTGAATTGGATTAATTAAATTTTTATAAGCGAAAAAATATTAGAAGCAGTAATTAGAATAAATAATTCTTACGTAATATACGAGTCGGTTATATCACTCCGGACATCGAAGTGAAAATTGTTCAGCGGTGATTTTTATTATTTACCGAAAGTAAATTATATAAACTTAAACATTGTAAAAATGTGACAAAATTGAAAATACAGTAGAGCGTCGATTATCCGAAAGTCAATCATCCGAAACGTCAATTATCCGAAAGAATTCCAGTCGGCAAATTTAAATTTTTGCCAGTGCTGTGGCGCTGCAATCTTTGGCTATGTCTTGGGCTACTCAAATATTTTACGTTTTCGATACTAAATTAACTTCGGAAGTATAATTTTTTATTGTTTTTATATTTTTCAATACAGTAGATCCCCTATAAGACGGTAGATACGTTCCGTTCTTTATGAATCAATTTTGTAGGAATCATAGTTTACGGACTACGGCTGTTTGAAAGGTTTTCTTTCATAAAATTAATCGATTCTAGACTAATTCGACTCAACATTTCCAAAATACGTATATTTNAAAAATGTCAAGATGGGATAAATTAATATATTTTTTCGTACATAATCGGTTATCCGAAACATCGATCTTCCGAACAACTCCAGTCCCCAATTGATTCGGATAATCGACGCTCTACTGTAATGATTAACATATTAAAATATTTTAATAAGAGCTTCGTGTTTCTTTAACGAAGAAAAAAATTTCGGTTAGTCGTTCCCATCGCCGCTTCCAAATCCTCCCCCGAACTGATCCAGATTACCGGTATATTAAAATTAGATTAGAAGATAATCAAAATGGCTATAATTTACTATTAACATTTTCACAGATACGATACGTCTATTCATTTCTAATTTAATGTTTTCGGTGTTTATTTGATAATCTTCACTATCCATTAATATTCAGTTCAATCCAAACTTATTTTATTGTCGACACCCTTCCAAGATTAGACTTAAATTTATGATCCCTCTCTATACTGATACAAAATAAGAATAAATTATAAATAGATTGAAATAAAAAGTCACATATGAAATTATTAAACGTTTTTTTAAAATTAAGTCAAAATTCAAAATCATGTGATTTACTTTACTAAAATTTAAAGATGTATCAATTACATATACATATTATTAATTTCATTATTTATTTCAAATATACAGTACTTAAATAATAATAATTTGTCCGCAGATAAATCGATTCACCTCTCACTCTATTTCCCTGACCTTTCACAAACAAAATCAAAATTTTAATAGCATCAATGCCCCTTATATACAAACTACCGTGCCAAATTTCGTTTCTTAATCATTATCCCGATTACGACTCGATTGCTAAAGGAAAAGTATGATGTACTGTACAGTACAGGGGCAAGGCATTACTAATTTGAGGTTGCCAGCATATATTTTAAATTAAATAAATTAAAAAAAATATGATTAATCACGTAGACATTCGATCCACTTCGAATGTGCTTGGAGTGATTTTAATTTAGCCACCAGTATCTTCGCCAGCTTCGACTATCTTAGGCGATGCGAAATCAATTTAGAAAATTAATTAACATTTCGTCGGAATCTTCGTTCGATCAAATTATCCCAGTTTTACATTTACGGTTAGATTCAGATTTCTATCAAGATGGAGTAGCTTTTCGTTTCAACGATTAACAAATAGCCTAATTCTAGTATTAAAATGTTTTTTATATTAATTAATGATCGTAACTTTACATTCCAAAAGATGGCGACACAGTCGACAGTAGACTTTAATAATTAGTCAATTTGAATTGGATTAATTAAATTTTTATAAGCGAAAAAATATTAGAAGCAGTAATTAGAATAAATAATTCTTACGTAATATACGAGTCGGTTATATCACTCCGGACATCGAAGTGAAAATTGTTCAGCGGTGATTTTTATTATTTACCGAAAGTAAATTATATAAACTTAAACATTGTAAAAATGTGACAAAATTGAAAATACAGTAGAGCGTCGATTATCCGAAAGTCAATCATCCGAAACGTCAATTATCCGAAAGAATTCCAGTCGGCAAATTTAAATTTTTGCCAGTGCTGTGGCGCTGCAATCTTTGGCTATGTCTTGGGCTACTCAAATATTTTACGTTTTCGATACTAAATTAACTTCGGAAGTATAATTTTTTATTGTTTTTATATTTTTCAATACAGTAGATCCCCTATAAGACGGTAGATACGTTCCGTTCTTTATGAATCAATTTTGTAGGAATCATAGTTTACGGACTACGGCTGTTTGAAAGGTTTTCTTTCATAAAATTAATCGATTCTAGACTAATTCGACTCAACATTTCCAAAATACGTATATTTTTTTGAAAATAATCCGTATAAACTACGTTATAAACAAAAAATTGTAGGNTAGTAATTAATTTTATCTATAGTAATAATCAAATCTCTTGAGAGTAATTTAGAATATAAAAGCACTCTATATTATTACTCGTCCGGTTGAGATGTTATCATTTAAAATGCAAATCATATAATGTAGTAATTTTCCTCGTTCTTTGTTAACTGACATTCGTTTACTGACCTTTGCACTAAAACAAGGTAAGAATTTAAAAGAAAAACAATACATTTCTATTTATTTTTATTAAAATTTTTACTAATTAATTTTGTATCAATAATTCTAATTTATTACTTTGGCCATAGACATGGAAGATCATTCTACAATAGAAGAAAGTGGACCAATTCGTAGGAAGAAAAGAGTGGCTTTCTTAAAGCTATTGGAACAAGTTCAAATCACAGGAGTACCTCAAATTGTCACAACAAAAGACAGAAAGAGCAAGACTTATAAATTATTGGTCTTTGTTTCGTGTCTTACAGGTTTCATCATTCAATTAACATTATTTATGCTAAAATATTTAGAATATCCCACCAGTTTAGAAGTATATGTTAAACAGATAGATATTAAAGACCTTCCAAAGCCCATGCTTACAGTTTGTGATTTGAATGGGTAAGTCTATTTAATGTATATTATTTAATTTATTGATTATACAAGTCGACCCCCCTATAACACTGTTGATAATTCCGTTTTATATGAATTCCATGTTGTACGAGTCACTTAGATTTTACAAATCCACGAGCCGTTCACAGCCCGGCACACGTATTTGTAAAATCTAAGTGACTCGTACAACATGGAATTCATATAAAACGGAATTATCAACAGTGTTATAGGGGGGTCGACTTGTATTTCTAATTAACGAAAGTTAGCGATAATATTTGTTACCGAAACAATTCTCAAACTTAACTTTTGATTATAATACTAAACTACTTTAATCAAACCATTTTTCGATGCAAATTGTAATTAAATAATAATTGCCGGTAATTAAAGTTTATAAACACTATATTTTCCTTCACGAATGCTAGCCACTTATTTTGAAGAAATTGCAGCCTGTTAAATAAAAAATAAGTGGATATATTTTTTATTATTTCCTCAATCGATGTTTTCCAATTTTCCAGCAATGTTCACGTTGATCCAGCAAGATTCGATAATGCTCGTTGAATAAAAGACCATAAAGTACAATTAAAAATATGACCTTATACGAGTAAATGGACGAGCAATGAAATATGAACATTAAATGCTTTATTTTTTAATAAATATATTAATGTTAAAAATTGTTGCATATCGTGAATAAAAGTGCAATTTTTTCTGATTTTCTTTTTGCTTATCGACAAAATGATTAGTCGAGTGACACAGTTGCATACATTCAATACCGATTTCCACGAAGGAGGAATCAAAAGTAATCGATTCGTCGAGTAATATCCCGTTACTCCTCGCTTCTATCTAATGACAACTCATTCAAACGAAACCAATTCTAGTATAAAATCCGCAGTTAAATATTCATTGGAAGAATAGGATTTCTGTAAAAAAAAGATTGTGGCAAACGGCGTAAAATAATTCTTACCACGGACCGAAATATTTTAATTTCGGTTCGTTTAAGGAATTCCTCTCTTAGTACGTTTGATATTAAATTTTAAAACTAGGTAAGTTTGAATTACCTATAAGATTATAAAATAAATTTCTTAAATACAGTTGATCCCCCTATAACACTGTTGATTATTCCGTTTTATATGAATTCCATGTTCTACGAGTCACTTAGATTTTACAAATACGTGAGTCGGGCTGTGAACGACTCACATATTTGTAAAATTTAAGTGACTCGTACAACACGGAATTCATATAAAATGGAAAAATCAACAGTGTTATAGGGGGGTCAACTTGTACTATAATTTAAAATTTGCAAGTAGAAGAAACATGTTTTTCGTTGCATTTTTCTCGCCTTCTGTTTCTTCTAATTTTAAATGAATTTATAGTCCAGATTTATTTTTAATATTCTTAAATAATTCTCCACAATTCTATCCACAACGGAAGATATAAGATATGGAATCTTAATTGTTTTTAATGATTTTACGATAATAAATGGATTAAGATATCCAAATACAATTTCTATTTTGAAATATATAATATATAGGTATTACTCTTTCTTTACATAATTCATATTTTTTGACAAAACAAATATTTAGTCGGTTTTTCGTTTCGAATAAAATTTATTGCCATAAATAAATCATACGAACGGCTCTCGCGTTGCATGGTCCTCTTTATGCGTTTAAGATCAAGAAAAAGTATCGGAATGAATTCGTATTCGAATGACGTCAATCCGACGTCGTGGCATCATCTTATACGCATTGTATAAAGTGCCGACATTATCGGTACTTTTGAGACGATAAATTCAGTTTAAAAAATATCGCCTAGGACAGTTTTATTTACAGATTTCACAGCAAAATGTACGAAATTAGCGAGGTTGCGGCCGACGTTTTCAACACGAAAACGTGTACGTCGTACGTTCAGTGCCGCCATCCTGTAAGTTTGACAATGGCGTTTAGAAGATCGAGCATGATTCCACTGACGTTCCAAACGTCATTGTCAAACTTCTAGGCCTATAAGAAGGCAGCGCTGAACGTCCGACGTACACGTTTTCGCGTTGAAAACGTCGGCCGCAACCTCTCTATTCTGTATTTTTTGTTTAAGAGAAATAACGTCGGATAGATTATTATAACCAGGCAAAAATGAGATATGAACGTTCCGCTACTCTGTTTTGGTTACGTTGCATTTGTAATCGATGCGTAACGAGAGAAATTCCAAAAATTTCTCTTTCGACAACTATTTCAAAAATGCGCAATCACATCAGAAACTTCGACTAAGAGAAAAATACTTCAACGTTACAAAATACAAAATGAAAAAAAAGGTAATATATTGACAAAAACGTCAAATTATATTAAATATAAAAAAGTGCATTGCTTATGAGAAATTTAGAATATATTTATAGTTTAAAAGAAATTCATAAATAAAAGTTATTACAAAATTTAACACGAATCAATTGAAGAGGAATATTTGCGAAGAAACAATTTTTAGTTGTCATCATTGTTTTCGTGTTACGGTTTCTCTCTTTTCCGAAGTTATAGTTGTAAATTTTATAAGCTGTTTTCTCTCTTATCGAAGAAGTCATAACTGCTTGCAACAATATAGATGATTTTGACGTCATTTGTCTATATGGTATCAATATTTCTATATTCCAAGCGTTAGAAAGAGTTATAAGTTGACATTGTCTAACAATTCCAAAGTGTTTTTCTAAATAAATATTACAAATTTTAGTTTTCAATAATAATTCGTTTTTCGAGATAATATACACTGAGAACTAAATACCGTATTGAAGATTAAAACAATGTTGAAAACTATAAATTGTTTCTTTAGGAATATTAATCTCAGTTAACCATAACTTAATCTAAGATAAATCAGCTTTCATACTTCTGATTTCTTAGGAGCAGACTCGTTCCTCTGGGTTCTTCTTTTTTGAACTCCATCACCTATCTTTTAGAAGTTCGCTATCTTTCTTTAGAGATCAGACCCCTCTTTTGCAATTTACAATAGATTTAGTGGGAAAAAGTAATTTTTATAATTTATCAAAATCTCAGTAAACATATTTGATATTCTAAGAAACAGTGTAAGTTTAATCTGCAATAATATTCGCTTAATAGCATTTCATTCTTTGTAAATTTTTTAATTATTTTGCACGACAATATTCTGATATTGACAATTTTTCAATAGTTGAATCCAAATAAAACGACACTAAAATGGGAATTACAAGCGAACGAGGTTCGTGTAAAATAATTACTTTGTAAAATGTTTTTCCTTTATAAAATAATTTTTTTATTGTTTTTGAAATAATAAATAATAATTTATTTATATATATTAATAAGCATTATACTCGTCATACTCGTCGCTATTTTTACTAGTTTATAGTACTGTAATTGTTAAGTGATTAGTTCGTTACGCATTTTATTTGCGTATAACTCTACGCCGTCAAATATCGATGCAAGACAAATAAGTTTTGTATTAAGAAATGCTAATTATAGTTAGTACAGCAAGTCCTCACTTAACGACGTTGAGCAAAACGGCGTAAAACGAAACCAATTTTGCCCTAGGTTAAATAATATAAACAAGAGTTAAGTTTCTACGGCAACATCGAACTTGCAAATAAAGACCCAAAACTCCTCTAATATGAAAGATTGAAATAAATGTGGACTCTACTTTCTATTTAAGAAAGATTAATGAAAAGAAGTAATATAATATTTTACTCAATTTTGGAAATATGAAGGGCGGCAGTCGTAGTGGTGGTGGATGGTATGGAGAGGGAGACTTAATCCTCGTTACTGGTGGTGGTAAAGACGTAAGTCGGTAAAGAGGAATAAATTATTTTATTACTGCTTCTTGCAAACTGAAAATTATAAGAAACATTTCCTACCACCACACGGTTCAAAAAATATACAATTGACGATTCCAACGAACTATAGAAGATGCTGTATAAATTTATAATGGCAAATTCAAACAGAACAGTTTTGTTTACATTGACATTAACGATGTCTTACGCATTGTTAATTAATGTGGACATAGATTTACGTTATTTGAAAAAAAGGTGAACGTATAATGAATGCAAATTATATTAATCAGATTGTAAGAATTTGATTAATATTATTCTTATCGGATCGTGTATAGGACCCGTCTTTCGCCACCGGCCTTCCCATTATGGGCTTGGCTAAACACGTGATGGTTATGACTGAAAGGCTGTTCATAGGTTCGAAAAAGTAAAAAATTTCCATCAGCAAGTTGCTTAACTTTCCTGGTAACATTTAAAACTGTACGTGGCGCCATCCGTTATGATATTTTATTATTAAAAACTTTTTATATGTTTTAAGTATAAAACGGCAAAAAGCTTAATTTTGAGGGTAAGGATGGGTTTTATGAAGAATTGAAAATGCTGATAAGCAGTAAAATCGTTATTATGTCCGATCCAACTCGAGATACGACACACGACCCTCTTTATTTCTCTACCCCGTCGACCTATAACTACGAAAATTTAATAGCATCGAGTTCCTTAAAATACACAAATTTCCCTGCAAAATTTTAGAGAGTTTTGAGAAAAAGCATAGGAATTAAGCTTCAAACAGGGAGAAAAATCGTGTTTGCACACACTAATATCCATACATACAGAAAAACTCCCGATTTTTTGTGAATTTCTCGACGTTACAAGGTTCTCCGAGTTCAAAAATGTAAAAATCTTGGGGGGTCATTTTTTGATGGATTTCCATTCTTCCCCTCGGTTATATATAACAGAGCCGGGAAAGTAAAAAGTATTTATCGAAACTCCCAAATAACAGTCATTTAAAAATGTTAGTGTTATAAAAATACTAAAGATAGTTTTTTTAACAGTTTATTCATAGCTTTTAATAATTTCAGTTCCCAATAACATAAAAAAGTTCTGATAAAAGCCTTTGGCACAAACCTGATATCTAAAAATTATATAGACCTATTGCGATTTATACGCTTTATCTGTACAGCATACTTTTTCTCATCAAAAATAATATTTGGTAAGAAAAATTTATATTATATGCCATAAACCGTAAGGCTCTAATTTCAGATTCGTTCTTTTTGTCGGAATATTGAACACTTTTACACCAGTTTGACGCCATTCTGTTAATATTTTGTAGTGGGAACGTATAAAATGACGTCAAATTGACGTAAAATGTAAACTACATCGACGAGACAAATGTTTTGATCGAACTTTAAAAATTGTTTTCTTCGAAAACTAATGGACACATTTTTATTTGCTCTGGAATGAAAGCTATAAATATTTATTTCGGAATATATTAAAATCGGACATGAAATTTGAATGAAAATGATACATATAAGAGTTTACAAAAGTTTTGAATACTGTATATATTTTTCTTGCTATAAAATTAAATAATATTTACTTGTTAGTCATTTCGAGAATATTACTTGAAATAACAAGAAATCGAATTGAAATTAATTACAGTAGAGCGTCGATTTTCCGAATCAATTGGGGACTGGAGTTGTTCGTATAACTTTACAATCTGATTTCATAGATTTAGTGG